>NC_091202.1:5937383-6094883 GCF_040958095.1 Procambarus clarkii | reverse complement strand
ATTTAAGCAAAGCCACTAATACGCATAGCGTTTCGGCAGGTCCTTAATCTAACATATCAGGTAAGATGAAAAGGTACATTGTAGCAAAGTTTTATATAAAACAATCAATACAATGTGAGTTGACAGAGGTTATGACACCGGTAAGTATATATGTCTTAAGTACTAATACAGTATTGGGGAAGTGGGTAATACAAGATACAGTGTAACTTTGAAGAAACAGTGTAACAAGGTAGGAAACTATGAGGATGAAATTAGGTAATGTTTGCTTTAATTCTGAACTGGGGATGGGTCGGACAATTTTGTAATTTATCAGGGAATGAGTTTCAAAGACTTGGCCCTAATATTTACATGAAGAGTTTGCACGGATTTAATCTGACTGGTGATATAAAAAGAGATATTTATTTCTGGTGTGGTGCTCATGGGTTCTATTACACCTATCAATGAAAAGTTTCAGATCAAGATTAGCATTTAAGAACAAGGTTTTGTACATGTTGATAGCACATGAAAATGTGTGGAGTGATTGTACGTTTAACATGCTAAGGAATTTAAACAGAGGGGCTGAGTGTTGTCTGAAGACAGCGTTTGCTATAGTTCTGATAACTGATTTTTGCTGATTGATGATAGGCTTGAGTAATTTGCAGTGGTTGAATTGCAAATTGAGAACAGAGTGGGGAACATAATATCTGATTTTAGAAAGTATACCAACTGTTTTTGATACTTTTTTGGCTATGTGTTGTACGTGGGTGCTGAAGTTCAGTATCTTGTCTGTCTCTTGTCATGTCAGACCAGGAACTTTCCTTCATTTTTATTGATAACTAGCTGTACCCGGCCACACGTTGCTGTGGTTCAGCAACGCATGTGCGTTGCTAAACCACGGCAACCTTCCCGTCTCCCAGTCCGTTCCGCCATTCCCCCCCCTCCCCTGTCCCCTCGTCCTCCCAAACATTCCTCACTCCCACGTTCCCTTGTCCTCCCAACCATTCCCCACTCCCCCATCCCCTCGTCCTCCCCACCAGTCCCCCTTCTCCCCCATCCCTTTGTCCTTCCCACAATCCCCCACTCCAGTGTCCTCTCATCCTCCTAACCATTCCCCATTCCACCGTCACCTCGTCATCCCCACCATCTCCGACTCCCCCATCCCCTCGTCTTCCCTATCATTCCCCCCCTCCCCCGTCCCCATGGACTTGGACTTGAAACCCGCCATATACTGCAGGTACATTGATGATATTTTTATGCAGATACTTGATGTTAGACGTTTGCAGCAGCTGAAGGAGGCATTCGAGCAAAATTCGGTGTTAAGTTTCACTTACGAGATGGAGAGTGATGGGCGGCTGCCCTTTCTAGCTGAAACAGTCACGAAAGGCATGGTGGCTTCTACAATGCAGTCTACACTACGAAAAAAAACATAGGAATGTGCCTTAATGCCAACGGTGACTGCCCAGACAGATACAAGAGAAGTGTTGTCTATGCTTAAGTCGACCGAGCTCTCACTCACAACTCTGGTTGGAAGCAGGTCGACGAAGAACTCTGTAGAATAAGGCAGGTTCTAGTCAAAAGTGGTTTCTCTAACGGTTATGTTGAAGACATCATCAAAAGAAAGGTGAAACGCCATGCAACCTCTAAATAGTCAACTAACACAACACTTGTACCTCCTATTAGTGCTTTACTCATGAGAGCCTACTCATGAGAAACTCTCCAGACACAAAACAGAATGCTTTAAAAGAGACCAACGTCGTCTATGCCTTCAAATGCCCTCTTGGGGACTGTAAGCTCCAAAAAAAAACAATATATAGGCAAGACAACAACATCTCTTTCTAGACGTTTAACGATGCATAAGCAACAGGGCTCCATTAAGGAACATATAATCTCTTCCCACAACCAAACCATCGCTAGAGAAATCCTAGTAAACAACACAGAAATCATCGATAGATACAGCGATAGCAGGTGGCTTGACGTTTGCGAGGCACTACACATCAAGAAGTCAACACCAGCAATCAACAGCCAATTAATGCACAACTATATTCTACCCACCTCAAGACTCCGCTCCAATATAGAAGCATCAAGAAATATGGACCAATAGGCTTTCTACAATCACTTCTATTCAATACCCATATATATATAAATATATATATATATATATATATATATATATATATATATATATATATATATATATATATATATATATATATATATATATATATATATATATATATATATATTTATATATATTGTCGGGGTTCACCATAAGAGGGGCGAGTAACAGTATACCCAAGGTCACTCACCGTAGCCTTGCGGGTCTTCACTCTATCCTCGCGGCGCCACTGTACGTCAGGAGAGTATCCCAGTCAATCCCAACCGGCCTCTGATCGAGAATGAGTGAGAACACAGCTTGTTCTCTTTACAGCTGTATGCCCGCCCCGACACTAGGCTCTACTACTAACCACAAGGTCGCCAACTGGTGTTTCCCGTGTCCAGTAACACGTCAGTGGTTTTGTTGAATTGTGTTAGCAGTGGCAAGAACACACTCAATAGATCTGATATCAGGCAGGTATTTATTCCTATCACTCTATTTCCTTTCATATATTATATAGCCACAAGAAACATGGAGGGGATAATACAAACGCCAAGGTATTTTGTGTTTTACTTAAAACTCAAGACATCACATAATTATATCAATAAGCAAACAGCTATTTCATGCGGAAGTCGCTCGTTCTCACAGGTAATCACGTACTCGCCAAGCTGGCAATGCTCCCCATCACATCAATGTCAAAATCAGCTGGGCGACTCCCACCGCGCGAATGTTCGTTTATTTGTTTGTCTGGCGTGAGGCGCCTGTTTCTTTAAATTCTCAAGGATCACTAAATGTTCAAACAACACAATACCAGTAGCAATAGAACGTAAATACTCCGCTGCACTGATCCTGAGCTCAATCAAACATTTCTATATTAATGAACACAATACTTCACTATCATGGTATAACACTCTGCACTTCATTTAATGATAACGAATGCAAGTATATATCACTGGAGTTCTCAGTAATTCCTTTCGTGGGCGAATATTCAATTGATCACTGCACACATGAATGGTTATTCAATACACAAGCATAGACATATATATATATATATATATATATATATATATATATATATATATATATATATATATATATATATATATATATATATATATATATATATATATATATATATATATATACATATATATATATACATATATATATATATATATATATATATATATATATATATATGTATATATATATATATATATATATATATATATATATGTATATATATATATATATATATATATATATATATATATATATATATATATATATATATATATATATATATATAGATAAATCATAGATATCAATAATGGTAATAATATAGTTACTGGGCACATAGCCTAACACCAAATACTGGTACATTTATATATATATATATTCTCTCACTAAATGATCATATTAAAGTCTCATGAAAGACATTATCAACACAGTAAATTCATCAATTACTCCGGGTGCCTGCACACACCAATAATAATAATAAATACCGTGAGTGCTCTATGTAGCCCCACTCTGAACACTTGTGCCTTACTGTGACATAGGTGAGCCTTGCTCACGACATACAAAATACTCTGGCTAAATAATATAGCTGATTAAAGGGGAATTGGGAGGGAAACTAGAATCACCTACTTCCACCTATCCTCCGGTGAGAATTGAGTTGTAGCTCCTGGTCCAGGCTCCTGCCTCGTGTAGGGAACGTCCCCACACACACCATGTCGTGTCCTCCAAGAACCCATCCAACGTCCCAAAATAAACGCGTCGTCTCCGTGTTCTGTCCTCCGCGGGTCCCTGCTCCTCCTCCACGTCTTGTAGGGTTGGAGTCGATCTCCCGGCCGTCAACTTCTCCTCCCAACTACGGCTGCCAACCTTCGTCTCGGCTGCAGTCGTATGGATTCCCAATTAGTGTCTTCTTTCACTGCTTCCCAGTGAATTGGCCCAGCCGCTACGTCGTCACTGTGAAGCTATCAGACGTCCCAGACGATACTGCCTAGACTTCACCTGCACAGCACTGACCCTGGAGCACTTGATGCTCAATATTCCGTCAACTCCCTCTTCAGTCCACACATGGAATGAAGGAAGACCTCCCGGCGTACTGGCAGACTACGGGTGACGCGTAAGATCCACGGGAGTGGTGTATTACTGTCAGATTGACAGGATCAACCTTCACACATCCGTCCACCTTGACGTGTCGTGTCAGACTGATTCCCTCACGGAGGATTGGCCCAGCCACTACGTCATCACTGTGAAGCTATCAGCCGTCGCATACGTCGCTGCCTAGACTCCACTCTTGCACAACACCTGTCCATGGAGTACTTGATGCTCAATATCCTGTCAATTCCTTCTCTGGTCCAACACATGAACGAAGGAAGACCCCACAGGTGTTGGCAGACCACGGGTGATGCGTAAATCCTCCGGAGACGGGGTAAACTGTCCAACTGACAGGACCCCCCAGCTCACGTCCGACCTCCTTGACGTGCTGTCTTAGACTGATGGCGCCAGAGTGGTGCACTGACTGGACCCCCTTCCTTCGTGACGTCATATTCGCCATGGGAGGTTTTCATTGGCTCCCTGTGCCACGTCGCTGTCGGTGACCAATCTGGTGTCACTAACGTCACACAGTTTTGGCGGCAAAACAGAGGAGCCAGCGCCATATTGGCTTCCTAAAGGGCCTATACCACAGCCCAAAATACTCTTCTTTTACAAATTTCTCGCCACCTCGAAAACACTACACTCTCCCACATATATCAAACTGATGCCTGCGTCGTAGAGAATGCTCGGGTAAAGTGGACATGACTCTTACAGCAGGCGTGGGAGAAATATAAAGGGGGGAACACCGTCACAATATATATATATATATATATATATATATATATATATATATATATATATATATATATATATATATATATATATATATATATATATATATATATATATATATATATATATATATATATATATATATATATATATATATATATATATATATATATATATATATATATATATATATATATATATATATATATATATATATATATATTCTATAGGATAGAACACGAAACAATGGGTATTGAAGGTAAGAATGGAAGTAATTGCAGAGGGCCTATTGGCCCATATTTCTTGATGCTTCTATATTGGAGCGGAGTCTTGAAGTGGGTAGAATTCTACCCACTTCAAGACTCCGCTTCTTCTTCCCCTCTCATTCTTGTCGGTCCCTTGATATGTTGGCTTAGAAAGTTTCTTGTTGCCACGTCTAGCAGCTTAGGTCTCAAATGTATCTGGTCCTCCATGTGGGTCTCTGTTCGCCCAATCAATCTTCCCGTGGTTGAAATCTTCTATGATTAGCAGTCTGGATTCATTCTTACTAGCGACAGAAGCTGCTCTCTCTATATTATTGGCAGCCATGTTGTTTCTATCATATTCCTATCTGAGTCTTCTGTCATTTGGTGGGGGGATATTTATGACTAAAATGATAAGTCTTTGTCCCCCAATTGCTATGGTATCTGTTATAAAGTCACTGAAACCTTCACAGCCCTGAATAACCATTTCCTCAAAACCCCAGTTTTTCCTTATCAGCAGAGCTACTCCACCTCCACCTCTTCCTTTCCTCTCTTTCCTTACTACATAGTAATCCTTTGAACACTCTGCTTTTGTTATGGTTTTTGGTAGTTTGGTTTCTGTGAGTGCTATTATATCTGAGTTTTCTTCTAGTGCCCATTTTTCATGTTTACATGTTTTATTTGTAATCCCATCTATGTACATTGTCTTGAAGTTCACACCTTCTGTAAATTCTCATGTCCACTTCTTGGTGTGCGTTGTTGATGGAGGAAGGTGTTCTGCCGATGGAAGTTGTTGTGTGTATGTACTCACCTAATTGTACTCACCTAATTGTGCTTGCAAGGGTTGAGCTCTGGCTCTTTGGTCCCACCTCTCAACCGTCAATCAACAGGTGACAGCTAGGTGACATGTGTGTGTGTGTGTGTGTATTCACTTAGTTGTATTCACCTAGTTGTGCTTGCAGGGGTTGAGCTCTGCTCTTTCGGCCCGCCTCTCAACTGTCAATCAACTGTTTCTAACTACTACTACTATTTTTTTCACATCTCACCCCCCCTCCCCCCCCAGGAAGCAGTCCATGACACCTGACTAACTCCCAGGCACCTATTTACTGTTAGGTAACAGGGGCATAGGGTGAAAGAAACTCTGCCCAATGTTTCGCTCCGGCGCCCGGGATCGAACCCGTGACCACAGGATCACATGTCCAGCGTGCTGTCCGCTCGGCCGGCCAGTCACCCCTCTTTGTGTGTGTATTCACCTAGTTGTATTCACCTAGTTGTGTTTGTGGGGGTTGAGCTTTGCTCTTTTGACCCGCTTCTCAACTGTTAATCAACTGTTTACTATTTTTTTCAACACCACACACACACACACACACACACACACACACACACACACACACACACACACACACACACACACACACACACACCAGGAAGCAGCCCGTAACAGCTGACTAACTCCCAGGTACCTATTTACTGCTAGGTAACAGGCGCATTCAGGGTGAAAGAAACTTTGCCCATTTGTTTCTGCCTCGTGTGGGAATCGAACCCAAGCCACAGAATTACGAGTCCTGCACGCTATCTACCAGGCTACGAGGCCTGTGTGTGTGTGTGTGTGTGTGTGTGTGTGTGTGTGTGTGTGTGTGTGTGTGTGTGTGTGTGTGTGTGTGTGTGTGTGTGTGTGTGTACTCACCTAATTGTACTCACCTAATTGTACTCACCTAATTGTGCTTGCGGGGGTTGAGCTCTGGCTCTTTGGTCCCGCCTCTCAACCGTCAATCAACTGGTGTACAGATTCCTGAGCCTATTGGGCTCTATCATATCTACATTTGAAACTGTGTATGGAGTCAGCCTCCACCACATCACTTCCTAATGCATTCCATTTACTAACTACTCTGACACTGAAAAAGTTCTTTCTAACGTCTCTGTGGCTCATTTGGATACTCAGCTTCCACCTGTGTCCCCTTGTTCGCGTCCCACCAGTGTTGAATAGTTCATCCTTGTTTACCCGGTCGATTCCCCTGAGGATTTTGTAGGTTGTGATCATGTCCCCCCTTGTGTGTGTGTGTGTGTGTGTGTGTGTGTGTGTGTGTGTGTGTGTGTGTGTGTGTGTGTGTGTGTGTGTGTGTGTGTGTGTGTGTGTGTGTGTGTGTGTGTGTGTGTGTGTGTGTGTGTGTGTGTGTGTGTGTATTTACTATTTGTAGCTGCAGAATCGAGCTATTAGCTCTTGAACCCCTCCTTTCTAGCCAATTTATTTTCCTCTCTTATGTCTACTACATATATTTCTCTTAAATTCACACACACCCGCATTCTCCAGGAAGCAGCCAGTAGCAGCTGCACAACGCCCAGGTACCTATTTATTGCTAAGTTAACAGACGCACATGGGTGAAAGAAACCCGGGGATTGCCACGGGGGATCGAACCCGGGCCTTTAGGACTACGACCCAAGAGCGCTGTCCACTCAGCCCCCATGTGTGTACTCACCTAGTACAGATTCTGGAGCCTATTAGGCTCTATCAAATTTACATGTGAAACTGTATATGGAGTCTGCCTCCACCACATCACTGCCTAATGCATTCCGTTTGTTAACTACTCTAACACTGAAAAAATGATTTCTAATGACTCTAGCTCATTTGGGTACTAAGTTTCCACCTGTAACCCCTTGTTCATGCCAAATAGTTTGTCTTTGTCCACCCTGTTAATTTCTTAGAGAACTTTGTAGGTGGTTATCATGTCTTTCCCTACTCTTCTGTCTTCCAGGGACATGAGGTTTAGCTCCCATAATCTTTTCTCGTAGCTCATACCGTTCAGTTCTAGGACTTGTCTGGTGGCATACCTCTGAATCTTCTCTAACTTTGTCTTTTGTTTAACTAGGTATTATTATAGGACTGTGGGTTGGTGGTGTTGTCGTGTTGATCCTTCTCTATGGACAACCCAACCCATAACTCGGTAGAGTGCTTATACCTCACTAGGAGATCACCCTTGGCGCTTCTGGCTCTTGGAGAGGGGCTCAACGTCACACGTTTAGGGGATGCGGCTCCAACACTTAGCCTCATTGTCACGTGCACACACCCACTCGAGCCGCTGTGACTCCCCACTCTCTCCTTATGTGATATGATCTCCTCAATCCCCTTTAACTTACTAGTTTTCTGTCCTACCCTGTCCACAGCGGTGGTTCTTGGTTCTTTCTCTCTCTACCTTTACTATATCCTGGGAAGCCTCACTAGGACAACGGCAAACACCAGCAAATTGGAATACATTTACTGGACAAAGCACATACACACATATAATAATAATGAATCCTATACTCTATACTATTACAATCAGGTTGCACTCCAACATCATCAGAACTCTATCATCAGCTTATCAAGTCGTATCCTATCTCCTGGTTCACCACCTGATACTATCAACCTCCTAAAGTTGATCAAGTCTACATACACTGTTGCACCATCAGCAAGAGAATATATATATGTATCTATAAATGTGTACAAAGAAAATCAGCATGTGGATGCAATAACATATATCAGTATAAATGTTCCTTGATACACAACAATGATCAATCGATCACTCTATCAGTCCTAGAACACATACATCTGTAGGTAATCCAGCCTACGTCTGTAACTCTAAACTTCAGTATAGAACACTCCTTGACATAAGAATGCAAACAATCACTCACTGTGTCTTGCAAGCTAATGACAACCAAACACTATCAACTCCCTACAAGTAATCCACCAGAACTTCCCTTCCACCTCTGGAAGTTCACTACCCTGCTCTCTTCAGGTTCTTCCGGGTTTACTACCAGGATCCTCTGCAGCTCCTCCAGGCTGCTACACCATGTAGTTTTCCTTGAGCAACTACGGTGCTTCACCACCTCTACAAAAGCACGTGACACTCCTCTTCACTGCTTCTCCTCACAGCTTGAGGTCCTCTCCTCCACTACCTTGGAGTCTCATCAACTACTCCCTCTATGCTGGCTTCGAAGTTCTCAGCAACTTCTTCCCCAAAGACAGACTTGCAACCCATCGACACTCCAATAAAAATGTTTCCCCTTTAACACATAAACAAAAATAATCACACAATATGTTTGCCTTAAACCTCTATCTGTCCTCTACATACAGTGAGAGTGGACTCCCCCGTTGGGCGGGTCCATGCCCCACCTCGCCTGGCAGGTGTGAGTCACACTGGGAGGGTCCTCCGCCGTCAGGAGCCGGGTTCCCTCAGTTGCCTGCCAGCGCTCAGAGGAGACGGATGTCGCTCCGTGTTCCTCCCTCTCCACTCTCTTATTTCAGGCCTTCTGCCTTATTAAAACATGTCTAACTTATCAATAAACATTGCTACTGTCGCTGGGCACACGACCGACTACAAGCAATCACTATGAACTGGCGTATATCGTGCTTACCACAGATTGTCTCGTCGAGGGCGCTATCCCTCAGACATAGCTTGGTCAGGGCGCTTCCACGCCCTGGCACAATAATGCCTCTGGGTGGTTTAATAAACACTCCTCATCGCCCAGGACTTGAGACCACACATCCCCAGCTCGATTCCACAGCTGGTACGTCTGCACACTTCTCTTCTCTTGGAGATATATCACTAGGGGTTCCTTTCTGACGGGAGCTCAACGGAACGCGGCTTTCCCCCTGCGATGTCTGGCCTCAAGTGAGGTCAAAGCCCTCCAGAAGCGAGCCTCACGCCTCCAGCAAAATGTCCACATCTCCTAGCCAGTCATATATCTGTTTTCTTCTTCACTGCCCATAATCTTAAATTGTTCATCATATCGAACCAGCTATTTTACATCTGTGTTATTGCCTCTATATATCCTAGACCTTCTGGTTAGGTCAGGCTTGCTGAATAACTCTCAAGGAGGGAGACTCGTTTCTCCTGCAGGCTGAGATCATAACAGTATGGACTCCATGCTGCAGCTGCAAACTCCAGGATTGGCCTGACATAAGTAGGACTTTTGTCTGATCGCGTGTGTTTGTGTGTGTGTGTGTGTGTGTGTGTGTGTGTGTGTGTGTGTGTGTGTGTGTGTGTGTGTGTACTCACCTATATGTACTCACCTATATGTGCTTGCAGGATCGAGCATTGACTCTTGGATCCCGCCTTTCTAGCTATCGGTTGTTTACAGCAATGACTCCTGTCCCATTTCCCTATCATACCTAGTTTTAAAAGTATGAATAGTATTTGCTTCCACAACCTGTTCCCCAAGTGCATTCCATTTTTCTACTACTCTCACGCTAAAAGAAAACTTCCTAACATCTCTGTGACTCATCTGAGTTTCCAGTTTCCACCCATGTCCCCTCGTTCTGTTATTATTACGTGTGAACATTTCATCTATTTCCACTTTGTCAATTCCCCTGAGTATTTTATATGTCCCTATCATATCTCCTCTCTCCCTTCTTTTCTCTAGTGTCGTAAGGTTCAGTTCCTTCAGCCGCTCTTCATATCCCATCCCTCGTAGCTCTGGGACAAGCCTCGTCGCAAACCTCTGAACCTTCTCCAGTTTCTTTATGTGTTTCTTCAGGTGGGGGCTCCATGATGGCGCGGCATACTCTAAGACGGGTCTCACGTAGGCAGTGTAAAGCGCCCTAAAAGCTTCCTCATTTAGGTTTCTGAATGAAGTTCTAATTTTCGCTAGTGTAGAGTACGTTGCTGTCGTTATCCTATTTATATGTGCCTCAGGAGTTAGATTAGGTGTCACATCCACTCCCAGGTCTCTTTCTCGAATCGTTACAGGTAGGCTGTTCCCCTTCATTGTGTACTGTCCCTTTGGTCTCCTGTCACCTGATCCCATTTCCATAACTTTACATTTACTGGTGTTAAACTCCAGTAGCCATTTCCCTGACCATCTCTGCAGCCTGTTTAAGTCCTCTTGGAGGATCCTACAATCCTCGTCTGTCACAACTCTTCTCATTAATTTTGCGTCATCTGCAAACATTGACATGTATGATTCCACTCCTGTAAACATATCATTTACGTAAATTAGAAAGAGGATTGGTCCCAGCACCGATCCTTGAGGTACTCCACTTGTTACTGTTCGCCAGTCCGACTTTTCGCCCCTTACCATTACCCTCTGGCTCCTTCCTGTTAGGTAGTTCTTCACCCATACTAGGGCCTTTCCGCTTACTCCTGCCTGCCTCTCAAGTTTGTATAGCAGTCTCATGTGTGGTACCGTATCAAAGGCCTTTTGGCAGTCAAGAAATATGCAGTCTGCCCAGCCTTCTCTGTCCTGCCTTATCCTTGTTACTTTATCATAGAATTCTAAAAGGTTTGTTAGGCATGATTTCCCTGTCCAGAACCCATGTTGGTGCTTGTTTACAAACAAGCACCAACAAACAAGCAAACGTGTGTGTGTGTGTGTGTGTGTGTGTGTGTGTGTGTGTGTGTGTGTGTGTGTGTGTGTGTGTGTGTGTGTGTGTGTGTGTGTGTGTGTGTGTGTGTGTGTGTGTGTGTGTGTGTGTGTGTGTGTATTGACCTAGTTGTGCTTGCGAGGGTTGAGCTCTGCTCTTTCGGCCTGCCTCTCAACTTTCAATCAACTGTTACTACTATTCTTTTTTTCCACACTACACACACACACACACACACACACACACACATACACACACACACACACACAGTCTTGGGTCAGCTTTGATCGTGAGCAGACGTGTAGGGTCAGCGGTACGCGTTAACCGAGGGAACAATAGGGTCAAGGGAGCGAGTGTACTGTGCAGTGAGAATCGAGACAGTGTAAAATGAACAGTGGCATTGTAATGCAACACATTGATCACATCTCGTGGTGAATTATCTTAGTGAATTTAGAGAAGATAGCTAGTGAAGATCGACGTCTTGAGGCAGCATCAGCCGCATCAGCTGGGACCCAAGTGGAGACCTGAAGACCTCACAGGATTACCAACAGATAATTACCAGGATTACGCCGTGTGTTCACCTAGAGTGCTTGTGGGGGGCTGGCTGGTAAGTGTCTCTCATAAGTCTCCAACAGTGTGCAAGGTTTATATAATATCATATCATAGACACTATAGCATTCCATTCAATAATACAATCGTAATAATACAATCGTGGTAGACAGGTAACAGGGACAGCAACTGTGAGCTCACTGGCAACCCAGATACGCCGCTAATCGCTCCCTTCCCCCTCGCCGTAATCTGAAGACTACACCTCACCCACCTCCTCACAACCCCCCATCTCACTCTCCCAACCCACTCCCCCCCCCACCACTCCCACTCTCCCAAAACACTCCCCCCCCCCCCCCCCCCCCGCCACCACACCCCTCTCACACTAGGACAATTCTTGCTCTCTCTCTCTCTCTTAACAAGGGCAAAATGGCAGGTGGACGCAACAGGGACACAGGAAACAGCCAGAGTGACCAAACGAAGGACATGTTAACCCAAGTTCTGGAGGAATTCAGGAAGGAGATGCAGGAAATGAGGATTACAATTAACAACCTGCAAAGTGAGCTGACATCAGCAAGGGAGGAGATCAAATCCCTCACAAAGAAAAATAAAGAGACCGAACATCAGATTATCATCCAAAGGGAGGGTGGGAATGTTACATTGGAAGGAAATGCCTCTGTACCTGAAACATTTGCGGTCATACTGAAAAAGAGCTCAGAAGCTATGGACACAGTGAGGGAGGTAGCTATGCAAGCAGCCACCTCACAGGAAGCAGCAAGGTGCACCACTCAGCTGATGGAGAGAAAACGATCAGTGGTAGTTGTAGGCATCAAAGAACAGGAAGGATCCAACAGGCAAGAATGGAATAGCAAGGATAGAGAGGCAGTACAGGGGCTACTGAAGGGGTTACAGATGGAAGGGGCTGAACAAAACATTGAGAAGGTTTTCATGTTGGGCTGGTACAACAAGGACAGAAACCGACTTGTAAAGGTGGTGTTTACAAACGAAACCACGAAGGAGGATATTCTCGAAAGGAAGAGTCGACTGCAGCATGTGGAGGGATACAAGAAAGTATTCCTGCAGAGGGACAGAACGAAGGAGGAGAGAGCCAGGGCAGCAGAGGCAAGGAGGAAGCGCAGGGAGAGAGGAGCAAACCAGGAAATCACAGCCCCCAACACAACAGTCCTAGAAACAAGAGGCGAACCCAAAACCAGCATCCCAGCAACACCAGAGGGGAGGGCAACACCATCATCCCCCTCTGCATAGAAACCCTCCCTTCCCCTCACCCTACCTGTCCCCACCCAACCCAACCCCATTCTTACCCTGTCACCCCTTCCCCATTCCCATCATGTCCCCCCTCCCCCCTTTCCTCCCCTGTTCCCCCCTCCCCCTTCATCCCATGCCCTCCCTATCCCTCCTCCCCCCTCACCCCGTATCCTCCATGTCCCCCCTATCTCCTTAACCCACACCCTACCTGTCCCCCCTTCCCTGAAACCCCCACCCCTCACCCCAAACTCCTCTGAGACCCCTGCAAACCACCTCACAGATCGTCTCACTCATGGAAAAGCTTCCCACACCAGCAGAATGCTCACAAAGAAAGGGACAAGAAAATGAACTGAAGCTTCAAGGCAATGTACACTAACATAGATGGGATTACAAATAAAACAAGTGAACTTGGAGAATGGGCACTAGAAGAAAACCCAGACATAAAAGCACTCACAGAAACAACGCTAACAAACACCATAACAAATGCAGTGTTTTCACAGGGCTACTATGTAGTGAGGAAAGAGAGAGAAGGGAGAGGAGGAGGTGGTGTAGCTTTGCTACTAAGAGAAGGTTGGAGTTTCGAAGAGATGGTAATTCAGAACTGTGAAGGTTTCAGTGACTACATATCAGGCACCATAGCAACTGGAGGACAGAAAATTATAGTAGTAGTCATATATAACCCCCCACCGAATGACAGAAGACCCAGACAGGAATATGATAGAAACAACTTGGCCACCATCAATATAATAGAGAGAGCAGCTTCTGTGGCTAGCAGGAATGGATCCAGGCTACTAATCGTGGGACACTTCAACCATGGAAACATAGATTGGGGGAACAGAGACCCACATGGAGGTCCAGACACATGGAGAGCTAAGCTGCTGGATGTGGCAACAAGAAACTTTCTAAGTCAACACGTCAAGGGACCGACAAGAACGAGAGGAGGTGATGAACCAGTCTTGCTTGATCTGATATTTACCCTAAATGAGTCGGATATAAGGGAAGTTAAGTTGGAAGCCCCCTTGGGAATGAGTGATCATAGTGTATTGAGCTTTGAGTACCTGGTTGAGCTAGGAATTACCACCCCCAAAAAAGAACTGGGAAACAAAGGGCTGGTGTACCGAAAGGGAAACCATGAGGAGATGAATAAATTGCTATGGGATATACATTGGGACACAGAACTCGGAAGCAAGTCCGAACAAGACATGATGGACTATGTCACCCAAAAATGTCAGGAGGCTGTAAGCAGGTTTGTCCCAGCCCAACAGGAAAAAACAGGGAAGCAAAGGAAGAATCCGTGGTTTAATAGGGAATGTATGAAAGCAAAGGAGCTGAACAAAAGGGCATGGAGGAACTTCCGTAATAACAGAAGACCAGAAAGTAGAGAGAGATACCAGAGAACCAGGAACGAGTATGACAGTGTGAGAAGAGCAGCTGAGAAAAGGTATGAGAATGATATAGCTAATAAAGCCAAGACCGAACCAAAGCTACTACACAGTCACATCAGGAGGAAGACAACAGTGAAGGAACAGGTGATGAAACTTAGGGTGGGCGAGGACAGGTACACAGAGAATGACAAAGAGGTGTGTGAAGAACGCAACAAAAGGTTCCAGGAGGTCTTTACAATAGAACAGGGAGAAGTCATGGCGCTAGGAGAGGTGGCAGCAAACCAGGTGATCTTGGAAAGGTTCGAAATTACAAGAGATGAGGTCAAGAAGCACCTATTGGAGCTGGATGTGAGAAAAGCTGTTGGGCCGGATGGAATCTCGCCATGGGTATTGAAAGAGTGTGCAGGAACACTTTGCTTGCCACTCTCCATAGTGTATAGTAGGTCACTGGAAACGGGAGACCTACCAGAAATATGGAAGACTGCTAATGTAGTACCAATATTTAAAGAGGGTGACAGACAAGAGGCACTGAACTACAGGCCAGTGTCCTTAACTTGTATACCATGCAAGGTGATGGAGAAGATTGTGAGAAAAAAACCTAGTAACACATCTGGAGAGAAGAGACTTCGTGACAACCCATCAACATGGGTTGAGGGAGGGTAAATCTTGCCTTACAGGCTTGATAGAATTCTACGATCAGGTGACAAAGATTAAGCAAGAAAGAGAAGGATGGGTGGATTGCATTTTTTTGGACTGTCGGAAAGCCTTTGACACAGTACCCCATAAAAGGTTGATGCATAAGCTGGAGAAACAGGCAGGAGTAACTGGTAGGGCGCTCCAGTGGATAAGGGAGTACCTAAGCAATAGGAAGCAAAGAGTTATAGTGAGGGGTGAGACCTCAGAATGGCGTGAAGTCACCATTGGAGTCCCACTGGGCTCTGTGCTTGGACCTATCCTGTTTCTGATATACGTAAATGATCTCCCAGAGGGTATAGACTCATTCCTATCAATGTTTGCTGACGACGCCAAAATTATGAGAAGGATTAAGAAAAAGGAGGACAGCTTGAGGCTTCAAGAAGACCTGGACAAGCTGCAGGAATGGCCGAACAAATGGCTGTTAGAGTTTAACCCAAGCAAATGTAATGTAATGAAGATAGGGGTAGGAAGCAGGAGACCAGATACAAGGTATCACTTGCGAGATGAAATACTTCAAGAGTCAGAGAGAGAGAAAGACCTGTGGGTTGATATCACGCCAGACCTGTCCCCTGAAGCTCATATCAATAGGATAACATCAGCAGCATATGCCAGGTTGGCTAACATAAGAACGGCCTTTAGAAACTTGTGTAAGGAATCTTTCAGAACATTATATACCACATATGTCAGACCAATCCTGGAATATGCGGCTCCAGCATGGAGTCCATATCTAGTCAAGCTTAAGACTAAACTGGAAAAGGTAAAAATTTTCCACCACCAGTCTACGGAGCAGGTTTTTTTCGAGTTTTTTTCCACTGCCGGTCTACGGAGCAGGTTTTTTCGATTTTTTTTCCTCTGTCGGTCTACGGAGCAGGTTTTTTGTCGATTTTGTTCCACTGTCAGTCTATGAAGCAAGGTTTTTTTTCAATTTTTTTCCCCCCTCCCAGTCATTGGGTGTTTTCATATCAGTTATCAAAATCTCCCCTTAATCATATATTATTTTCCAAACAATACGAATGGAAAGGTGTCCTTCTACTCCCTGCCATTTCGCTCCTGGGGAATAAAATGCCGGCTCCCGTCGCACTTCAATTTCGTTACCCCGGTTGTCCTTGCACAGACATCGCCAATGGTTAATGACGTCATCAGCTAGGCAGTCTTCAATTTGCCTGGGGGATTTAAATGCCAGCCCCGTCGCACTTCAATTTTGTTACCCTGCACAGACATTGCTAATGGTCAATGATGTCACCCGGTCTTCGTCTTCCCTGAAAAAGTTTGTTTTCTGTTATAGTCTAATTATTCCCATTTTCAATATTTATAGCAAAGGCAGCCTTCTGTCAAGCCTAATGTACAATGGCGTTAACCAATGTAAGCTCGTTTTTTTCAAAAAGGTATTGCCACACTGTTTCCCATTTTCTAAGATCATTTTATAGTGATGATTTCATATTAACATAAGAAATGAGTTCAACCCTTTTACGGAACCAGTATCTACCCAGGACATTTTCCTAATTCTTTAACTTATCCAGTTTATACCCATTGTTTCGTGTTCTGTCTCGTGTTGATATTTTGAATGGGCTATTATTATCCCCCTTTGTCATGTCCATTCTCTCACACCTCCCTATCATGTCACCTCTATTTCTTCGCCTTTCTAGAAAATGCAATTTAAGCTTTGTCAATCTTTCTTCAATGATCGTTTATTGAGCATAGGGCAAATAAAAATGAAAACCTACTATCAGTCATATATATGAAAACAGAGCCCCACAGATGGTGACTTTAATGGGAGTTCAGTAGTAATCCAATATTTGTATTGCTGCATAAACGCATAAATATATATGCACATCTCACATTTACTCAAAAACATGCCTCCTACACCCTACTATAGCATATATAACAAATCAAAATACTCATTCAGTGTACATGTATATGAACTATAGTGAGTAAAAGCAAGCCTCCCAGGCTTTTAAAATAAGGCCTTCTGTAGTTATCTTCATTTGTAAGGTCTTCATCCCTAATGCGGTGCGATGCACCAATGAGTGCAGACCTTTTAGTACATGCAGTTCCTGAGAGGGTCACACATTAGTGCAATTAGTCGCCATACTCAGTCAGGTGCAGTCACAGTGAGAGGTTGTGTTAGCTGGAGCTCCGATTGTAGTAACATTATTATAGCAATAATGGAAGGATTAGTGAAGAAATTGATGAATATAGTTGGAACTCTGAGATCAGAGATGGATTCCCTACGTGAGGAGGTACGACAGCTGAAACATCGGGAAGAAACGAAGGAGACCAAAATTAACAAGACCTCGTCGTGGAAAGTCGTTAAGGACAGGGGTTTTAAGAAGACCTTGACAAGGCCGCTTACAGACGCCCTAAGGACAGCAAATTCATTTGCCGTGTTAGAGGACGAGTGCTGTGGTGAGCCTGCAGCTCACTCGGAACGGATATCAGCGAGGAGCGGCGGTGCGCGGGTCTCTAAGGGTGCTCAGAAAGATAAGGAGGTGCCGAAGCAAAGTTTGGTTGTGGTAGATTCCCAGGTAAGGTATTTAGACAGGACGTTTTGTGCCAGAGATAGGGGGAACAGGTTAAGGGTCTGCTATCCGGGAGCTGAAATTAGAGATATTGTTGACAACATGAAATATATTATGACGAGAAATGGGATCAAACCCATTATTTGTATTAGTGCAGGGGGTAATGATGCTGGACGAGTTAGGAGTGAGGAACTGATAAAGAAATTTAACAAAGCCATAGAATTAGTTAGGAGCAAGGGAGGAATCCCGATCATATGTGGCATTCTTCCAAGAAAGAGCGTTGGGAAAGAATAGTTGTTGAGGGCACTTGGTGTCAATTGCCGGCTGGAAAGATATTGCAAATCAAATGCAACATCTTTCATAGACAACTGGGAACACTTCTATGGAAGAAATGAAATGTATGCTCGTGATGGGGTGCATCTATCGAGGGCTGGGGTTGTTGCTGTTGCGAACTCGTTGGAACCAGTGGTTAGAGGTGTTTGTTTGGGTTTAAACTGTTAGTAGATAGTGGTATGGGAATTGATTTGGAGGAAAGAAGTAATAAAAGTATGTGTTCGTGGGAGAAAAGAATTGGCAAAATAATCAGGGAAAGAAAAGGGCCTCAAAATAACAATTCACTTATAGTATATTACACTAACAGTAGAAGTGTAAGAAATAAAATTAACGAATTAACAATTATCACTTTCCTGGATTTTCGACTTGGACTTACGGGCGGTTTCCCTAAACGCTTGTCGGATCACGACGTAAATTTACGGACAGTGTTATATTGGGTATTTACTACTCGATCGACTTGGGGTTTGTATGAATATGTTTGCCATTAAATTTTTGTTTTCTCTAACAGGCACTGTGCCTATTTGAGAAAACGGCAATGTATTGTAACTTAAAGGAGAGACTATTGAATTAGTGTCACAACGAGGGTAATCGTGCACTCCACACATTTGTGTTGGCCGCGATCATGATTCTACATTTATATGCATATGTTTGTGTAGAGGGTTTTATTCCGAACACTATACAAACAAAAAAAACGGAGTGAATCAAGTATGAACTTGAAAAAAACATGAGCAAAGTAAAAACTTTTTACGCTCACGGGTACAAACACGCGTAAGATTTTATTCGCCGCAAATTTATTTGACGCTCTGTTGGCCAATTCTACCCATGTTCTTATAGAACTTTCTATTGCGAACACATTGCTATAAAAATGAAATACGTAACTCGAGAAATAATGTCATGACAGTGAAATAAGTATAAACTTTCAAAGCGCTGCATCACAACAGTGTCGTCGCAGCTGAAATCACGGCTAACGCTTCGCCCAGTTTCAACACTCGTGCAGAACATAATTAGACATTGATAGGCATATGTCTGGGTGGGGAATTTTATTGCAAGTTCAGTGATATCAAAATAAGCGCTATAGGATGATTGTGAGGCTGGCAACAAACGAAAGAGTATGAACATTTACTTCCTGTTTGGGTGTCTCGGCGAGTCATCTTCGTGTTTATTTACTTCGTGGTGGGATAGCAAATGCTTGGGTGACATTTTATGCATATGATCTTATAGAGAATTTTATTGCCAACGCATTGATACCAAAATGAAAAACGTAGCTTGAGAATTGATGTTAGGAGCGTGAAAAGATGATAAACTTTTTTGTGTTCACGCTTGAGCGCCCAGAACGAAGCGCGCACAACCCACTTTTTTTTTCAGGGAGTGCCGGGCGCACTAAAGTGTATACTCTTGTCTGCACAGAAAAAATAGATATTATTGCACCTACCGAAACGTGTAGGTGCAATGTAGAAATGTAGAAAATAGAGAATAGAGAATGAATGTAGAAAATAGAGAATAGAGAAAATAGCTGAATACCAAATAAATGGATTTAAACTATTTCACACAGATAGATATATTAGACGAGAAGGGGGAGTAGCCATATATGTTGGGGACAATTTGAAATGTAGTCTCAAAGAGGGAATCCAAACTGAGCCACACACAGAAACTATTTGGATAGAATTAAACGAAAAAGCAAATATTATTATAATAGGAGTTATATATAGGCCACCAAATTTAGACAGAATGGAAGCAAAGCATCTATGGGATGAAATATCTAGAGCATCTAGATATAGCAGTATTTATGTCATTGGTGACTAATTTTAGTGGAATAAACTGGTTGAACAAAACAGGGAATAGTGAAGCAGAAGATTTTCTAGAATTAATTGCCGATTGCTTTCTTACGCAACACATTAAGGAACCAACGCGGGAAAATAATATTTTAGATTTAGTGTTAACTAACAGGGAAACACAAATTAATGACATCGAAATAGGGAGTGAGCTAGGGAACAGTGATAACAAAGAAATCAGATTTAGCATAGAATAGAATAGACCTGTAGGAGAAAATTCTGTTAAAGTGCCAGATTTTCGAAAAACTGATTTTAATAGGCTAAGAATTTTTTGGGGTCAAATAGATTGGAAAGACTAGGGTATGGGGTGTGGGCTGGTCTTACACGAGACATGAACCCAGCGATAGGTGAAGAAAAAGGGGATTTCGATATGGATTTAATATATAACTTATTTAAGAATATTCTAAACAAAGCACAGGAACGTAGTATACCATACAAATTGAATAGATCGAATACTAATGACCCAAAGTGGATAACAAAGAATTTGAAGAACCTTATAGGTAAAAAGAGAGCTTGTAAAAAAGGATTAAGAATGGGGAAGTCAGTTTAGAACAGGAATTCATACAACTGGTTAGAAATGTTAAAAAAGAGATTAGGAAAGCAAAAAGAAACTATGAAGTTCGCATAGCAGAGCAAGCAAAGTCAAATCCTAAAGGGTTTTTTCAGTTGTATCGAACTAAGACTAGGGAAAGGATTGGTCCATTAAAAACTGAGACAGGTCAAAAAACGGATAATGACAAAGAGATGAGTAGTATTTTTAACAAATATTTTATATCTGTATTTACTAAAGAAGAACTTAACAATATGCCTTCAGCCGGACAAGTCTATGTTCGGACTATGATTAAAGAATTAGAGGGACTCGAACCAAACAGATCCCCAGGGCCTGATGAAGTGTTTGCCGGGGTGCTTGGGGAGTGCAAGGAGGAGCTTTCCGAACCACTGTCTACCATGTTTGGGGAGTCAATGGAGTCGGGCAGAGTGCCAGAGTCGTGGAAGGTGGCTAATGTGGTACCAATTTTTAAGAAAGGAGATAGATCACTTGCGTCAAACTATCGGCCAATTAGCCTAACGTCTATTGTGGGAAAGTTACTTGAATCAATAATTACAAATACAATTCGTCTTCATCTTGAAAAACATAAATTAATAAATGAGTCGCAACATGGTTTTACAAATGGCCGTTCATGTTTAACAAATTTGCTAACTTTTTATTCCAGCATAGTTGAGGTAGTTGATAGTGGTAAGGATTGTGATGTTGTGTACCTTGACTTTAGTAAAGCTTTTGATACAGTGCCTCATGAAAGACTAATTAAAAACATAGAAGCTCATGGTATTGGGGGTGCTATATTAAGTTGGATTAGGGCATGGCTATTCCAAAGGAAACAGAGAGTTAGTATAAATGGGGTTAAGTCACAGTGGGATAATGGTGTTAGTCGAGTACCTTAGGGCTCTGTCCTGGGACCTCTGTTGTTTATAATATATATAAATGATTTAGATTCAGGTTTGACTAGCAAAATCTGCAAATTTGCAGATGATACAAAAATCTGTATCATCATCTGTACAATAAACTGGGTGAACAAAACAGGGAATAATGAACATAAGAACAAAGACAACTGCAAAAGGCCTATTGGCCCATACGAGGCAGCTCCTATTTATAACCACCCAATGTCACTCATATAAATGTCCAATCCATGCTTGAAACAATCGAGGGACACCACCTCCACCACGTTACGCGGCAGTTGGTTCCACAAATCAACAACCCTGTTACTGAACCAGTATTTACCCAAGTCTTTCCTAAATTTAAACTTATCCAATTCATACCAATTGTTTAGTGTTCTGTTTTGTGTTGATACTTTTAATACCCTATTAATATCCCCTTTGTTATGTCCATTCATCCACTTGTAAACCTCTATCATGTCACCCCTTACTCTTCGCCTTTCCAGTTGTTTTGAAGACCTCTGTTGTTTATAATATATATAAATGATTTAGATTCAGGTTTGAGTAGCAACATTTGCAAATTTGCCGTTGATACGAAAATCGGTAAGGAAATTAATTCGGAGGAGGACTCACTATCTCTTCAAGTTGATCTAAATAGGGTTTTGAAATGGTCAAAGGATTGGCAGATGCAGTTTAATGCTGATAAATGTAAAGTTCTGAGGCTAGTTAATGATGACAGAGTTACAAGATACGAGCTAGATGGTGTTGATATTGCGAACCCATAAGAAAATAAGATCAAAGGCAACTGCAGAAGGCCCACACGAGGCAGATCCCATTTATAACCACCCAATCCCACCCACACACATGTCCAACCCACGCCCGAAACAATCGAGGGACCCCACCTCCATCACACCACGCGGCAACCGGCTCCACAAATCAAAAACCCTGCCACTGAACCAGCATTTACCCAAGTTCTTTCTTTTTCCAAGTTTACTTTCCCAAATCTAAACTCATCCAACCCACACCCACCGTTTCGTGCTCTGTCCTTGTGTCGATACCCCCCAATACCCTATTAATATCCCCCCTGTTAGAAGAACATAAGAGCAAAGGTAACAGCAGAAGGCCTATTGGCCCATACGAGGCAGCTCCTATCTATAACCTCCCAATCCCACTCATATACATGTCCAACCCATGCTTGAAACAATCGTGGGACCCCACCTCCACCACGTTACGCGGTAATTGGTTCCACAAATCAACAACCCTGTTACCGAACCAGTATTTACCCAAGTCTTTCCTAAATCTAAACTTATCCAATTTATACCCATTGTTTCGTGTTCAGTCTTGAGTTGTCACTTACCGAAACGTGGATGAATTTAGAAAATAGAGAACTATTAGCTGAATATCAAATAAATGGATTTAAACTATTTCACACAGATAGATATATTAGACGAGGAGGTGGAGTAGCCATATATGTTAGGGACAATTTGAAATGTAGTCTCTAAGACGGAATCAAAACTGAGCCATACACAGAAACTATTTGGATAGAATTAAACGAAAAAGCAAATAATATTATAATAGGAGTTATATATAGGCCACCAAATATAGACAGAATGGAAGCAAAGCATCTATGGGATGAAATATCTAGAGCTTCTAGATCTAACAGTATTTATGTCATGGGTGACTTTAACTTTAGTGGAATAAACTGGTTGAACAAAACAGGGAATAGTGAAGCGGAAGATTTTCTAGAATTAATTGACGATTGCTTTCTTACTCAACACATTAAGGAACCAACGCGGGAAAATAATATTTTAGATTTAGTGTTAACTAACAGGGAAACACAAATTAATGACATCGAAATAGGGAGTGAGCTAGTGAACAGTGATCACAAAGAAATCAGATTTAGCATAGAATGGAATAGATCTGTAGGAGAAAATTCTGTTAAAGTGCCAGATTTTCGAAAAGCTGATTTTAATAGCCTAAGAAATTTTTTGGGTCAAATAGATTGGAAAGTCTAGGGTATGGGGTGTGGGCCGGTCTTGGAGCGAGACATGAACCCAGCGACAGGTGACGAAAAAGGGAATTTCGATGTGGACTCAAAATATAACCTATTTAAAAATATTCAAAGCCCAGGAACGTAGTATACCATATAAATTGAATAGATCTAACACAAATGATCCAAAGTGGATAACAAAGGATCTGAAGAACCTTATAGGTAAAAAAAGAGCGTGGTACAAAAGGATTAAGAATGGGGAAGTCAGTTTAGAACAGGAATTCGTACAACTGGTTTGAAATACTAAAAAAGAGATAAGGAAAGCAAAAAGAAACTATGAAGTTTGCATAGCAGAGCAAGCAAAGACAAATCCAAAAGGGTTTTTCCAGTTATACCGGACAAAGATTAGGGAAAGGATAGGTCCATTAAAAACTGAGACAGGTCAAATAACAGATAGTGATGAAGAGATGAGTAGTATTTTTAATAAATATTTTATATCTGTATTTACTAAAGAGGAACTTAACAATATGCCTTCAGCCGAACAAGTCTATGTGGGTGGGAACGAGGACAGGTTGACTAGTTTAACAGTTACTAGGGAGGATGTAATTAAACAAATAGTTAAACTCAAACCAAACAAATCCCCAGGGCTGGATGAAGTGTTTGGCAGGGTGCTTAAAGAATGCAAAGAGGAGCTTTCCTAGCCATTGTCTACCTTATTTAATAAATCAATAGATTTAGTCAGAGTGCCAGAGTTATGGAAAGTTGCTAATGTGATACCAATTTTTAAGAAAGGAGGTAGATCACTTGCGTCAAACTATCGACCAATTAGCCTAACGTCTATTGTGGGAAAGTTACTTGAATCGATAATTGCAAATAAAATTCGTCTTCATCTTGAAAAAACACAAATTAATAAATGAGTCGCAACATAGTTTTACAAATGGCCGTTCATGTTTAAACAAATTTGCTATCATTTTATTCCAGCATAGTTGAGTCAGTTGATAGTGGTAAGGATTGTGATGTTGTGTACCTTGACTTTAGCAAAGCTTTTGATACAGTGCCACATGAAAGACTGATTACAAAAAATAGTGGCTCATGGTATTGGAGGTGCTATATTAAGTTGGATTAGGGCACGGCTATTCAAAAGGAAACAGAGAGTTAGTATAAATGGGGTTAAGTCACAGTGGGAAAATATTGTAAGTGGAGTGCCTCAGGGCCCTGTCCTGGGACCTCTGTTGTTTATAATATATATCAATTATTTAGATTCAGGTTTGAGTAGCAACATTTGCAAATTTGCCGATGATAAAAAAATCGGCAGGGAAATTAACTCGGAAGAAGACTCACTATCACTTCAAGTTGATCTAAATAGGGTTTTGAAATGGTCAAAGGATTGGCAGATGCAGTTTAATGCTGATAAATGTAAAGTTTTGAGGCTAGGTAATGATGATAGAGTTACAAGATACGAGCTAGATGGTGTTGAGATTGCGAAGTCGAATTGCGAAAGGGATCTGGGAGTTATGATAAGTAAGAATTTAAAACAAAAGGATCAATGCATGAATGTTCGTAATAAGGCAAATAGGACACTGGGATTTATTAATCGAAGCGTTAGTAACAAGACTCCTGGTGTGGTTCTTCAGCTATATCTTGCTCTGGTTTGGCTCCATTTAGATTATGCAGTTCAGTTTTGGTCGCCGTACTATAGAATGGATATAAATTATATAAATTCACTTGAACGTGTCCAGCGTAGGATGACTAAGTTAATTCCACAAATTAGAAATTTTTCATATGAAGAAATATTAACAAAGCTTAAGTTGCATTCACTGGAAAGGCGAAGAGTTAGGGGTGACATGATAGAGGTTTACAAGTGGGTGAATGGACATAACAAAGGGGGATATTAATAGGGTATTAAAAGTATCAACACAAGACAGAACACGAAACAATGGGTATATATTGGATAAGTTTAGATTTAGGAAAGACTTGGGTAAATACTGGTTCAGTAACAGGGTTGTTGATTTGTGGAAGAAATTGCCGCGTAACATTGTGGAGGTGGGGTCCCTCGATTGTTTCAGTCAGGTGTAGTCTCAGTGAGAGGTTGTGTTTGCTGGAGCTCCAATTGTTGTAACATTATTATTGCAATAATGGAAGGATTAGTGAAGGATTTGGTGAGTCTGGTTAGAGCATTGAGAGCAGAGATGGATTCGCTGCGGGAGGAGGTACGACGGCTGAGACTTCGGGAGGAAACGAAGGAGGAGACCAGTGTTGACGAGACCTCATCGTGGAGAGTCGTGAAGGACAGGGGTCTTAAGAAGACCTTGACAAGGCCACCTACAGACGCCCTAACGACAGCAAATTCATTTGCCGTGTTGGAGGACGAGTGCTGTGGTGAGCCTGCAGTTCACTCGGAATGGAAACCAGTGAGGAGCGGCGGAGCGAAGGCCCCTCAGGCTGCTCAGAAAGTTAAGGAGGTACCGAAGCGAATCTTGGTCGTGGGAGATTCCCAGGTGAGGTATTTAGACAGAACGTTTTGTGCCAGAGATAGGGGGAACAGATTGAGGGTTTGCTATCCGGGAGCTGGAATTGGTGATATTGTTGGAAACATGAATGATATTATGACAGGAAATGGGAACAAACCCATTATTTGTATTAGTGCAGGGGGAAATGATGTTGGGCGAGTTAGGAGTGAGGAACTAATACAGAGATTCAGGACAGCCATTGAATTAGTTAGGAGCAAGGGAGGAATCCCGATCATATGTGGCATTCTTCCAAGAAAGGGAGTAGGAAATGAATGGATGTCGAGGGCACTTGGTGTCAATTGCCGGCTGGAAAGATATTGCAAATCAAATGCAATATCTTTCATAGACAACTGGGAACACTTCTATGGAAGAAATGAAATGTATGCTCGTGATGGGGTGCATCTATCGAGGGCTGGGGTTGTTGCTGTTTCGAACTCGTTGGAACCAGTGGTTAGAGGTGTTTGTTTGGGTTTAAACTGTTAGTAGATAGTGGTATGGGAATTGATTTGGAGGAAGGAGGTAATAAAAGTATGTGTTCGTGGGAGAAAAGAATTGGCAAAATGATCAGGGAAAGAAAAGGGCCTCAAAATAACAATTCACTTAGGGTATATTACACTAACAGTAGAAGTCTAGGAAATAAAATTAACGAATTAAATGCTCTTGTCTGCACAGAAAAAATAGATATTATTGCACTTACCGAAACGTGGATGAATGTAGAAAATAGAGAACTATTAGCTGAATATCAAATAAATGGATTTAAACTATTTCACACAGATAGATATATTAGACGAGGAGGGGGAGTAGCCTTATATGTTAGGGACAATTTGAAATGTAGTCTCAAAGAGGGAATCAAAACTTAGCCAAACACAGAAACTATTTGGATAGAATTAAACAAAAAAGCTAATAATATTATAATAGGAGTTATATATAGGCCACCAAATTTAGACAGAATGGAAGCAAAGCATCTATGGGATGAAATATCTAGAGCATCTAGATCTAACAGTATTTATATCATGGGTGACTTTAATTTTAGTGGAATAAACTGGTTGAACAAAACAGGGAATAGTGAAGCAGAAGATTTTCTAGAATTAATTGCCGATTGCTTTCTTACGCAACACATCAAGGAACCAACACGGGAAAATAATATTTTAGATTTAGTGTTAACTAACAGGGAAACACAAATTAATGACATCGAAATAGGGAGTGAGCTAGGGAACAATGATAACAAAGAAATCATATAGCATAGAATAGAATAGACCTGTAGGAGAAAATTCTGTTAAAGTGTCAGATTTTCGAAAAGCTGATTTTAATAGGCTGAGAATTTTTTTTGGTCAAATAGATTGGAAAGACTAGGGTATGGGGTGTGGGCTGGTCTTGGAGCGAGACATGAACCCAGCGATATGTGACGAAAAGGGGATTTCGATGTGGATTTAATATATAACTTATTTAAGAATATTCTAAACAAAGCACAGGAACGTAGTATACCATACAAATTGAATAGATCAAATACTAATGACCCAAAGTGGATAACAAAGAATTTGAAGAACCTTATAGGTAAAAAGAGAGCTTGTAAAAAAGGATTGAGAATGGGGAAGTCAGTTTAGAACAGGAATTCATACAACTGGTTAGAAATGTTAAAAAAGAGATTAGGAAAGCAAAAAGAAACTATGAAGTTCGCATAGCAGAGCAAGCAAAGTCAAATCCGAAAGGGTTTCTCCAGTTGTATCGAACTAAGACTAGGGAAAGGATAGGTCCATTAAAAACTGAGACAGGTCAAAAAATGGATAATGACAAAGAGATGAGTAGTATTTTTAACAAATATTTTATATCTATATTTACTAAAGAAGAACTTAACAATATGCCTTCAGCCGGACAAGTCTATGTTCGGACTATGATTAAAGAATTAGAGGGACTCGAACCAAACAGATCCCCAGGGCCTGATGAAGTGTTTGCCGGGGTGCTTGGGGAGTGCAAGGAGGAGCTTTCCGAACCACTGTCTACCATGTTTGGGGAGTCAATGGAGTCGGGCAGAGTGCCAGAGTCGTGGAAGGTAGCTAATGTGGTACCAATTTTTAAGAAAGGAGATGGATCACTTGCGTCAAACTATCGGCCAATTAGCCTAACGTCTATTGTGGGAAAGTTACTTGAATCAATAATTGCAAATACAATTCGTCTTCATCTTGAAAAACATAAATTAATAAATGAGTCGCAACATGGTTTTACAAATGGCCGTTCATGTTTAACATAAGAACATAAGAACAAAGGCAACTGCAGAAGGCCTATTGGCCCATACGAGGCAGCTCCTATTTATAACTACCCAATCCCACTCATATACATGTCCAACCCATGCTTGAAACAATCGAGGGACCCCACCTCCACAGTGTTACGCGGCAATTGGTTCCACAAATCAACAACCCTGTTACTGAACCAGTATTTACCCAAGTCTTTCCTTAATCTAAACTTATTCAATTTATACCCATTGTTTCGTGTTCTGTCTTGTGTTGATACTTTTAATACCCTATTAATATACCCTTTGTTATGTCCATTCACCCACTTGTAAACCTCTATCATGTCACCCCTAACTCTTCTAATTTGGGGAATTAACTTAGTCATCCTACGCTGGACACGTTCAAGTGAATTTATGTCTATTCTATAATATGGCGACCAAAACTGAACTGCATAATCTAAATGGGGCCTAACTAGAGCAAGATATAGCTTGAGAACCACACCAGGTGTCTTGTTACTAACGCTGTGATTAATATATCCAAGTGTCCGATTTGCCTTATTACGAACATTTATGCATTGATCCTTTTGTTTTAAATTCTTACTAATCATAACTCCCAGATCCCTTTCGCAATCTGACTTTGCAATCTCAACACCATCTAGCTCGTATCTTGTAACTCTATCATCATTACCTAACCTCAGAACTTTACATTTATCAGCATTAAACTGCATCTGCCAATTCTTTGACCTTTTCAAAACCCTATCTAGATCAACTTGAAGTGATAGTGAGTCCTCCTCAGAATTAATTTCCCTGCCGATTTTCGTATCATCGGCAAATTTGCAAATGTTGCTACTCAAACCTGAATCTAAATCATTTATATATATATATATATATATATATATATATATATATATATATATATATATATATATATATATATATATATATATATATATATATATATATATATATATATATATATATATTATAAACAACAGAAGTCCCAGGACAGAGCCTTGAGGCACTCCACTTACAACATTTTCCCACTCTGACTTGATTCCATTTATACTAACTCTCTGTTTCCTTTGGTATAGCCATGCCCTAATCCAGCTTAATATAGCACCCCCAAAACCATGAGACTCTATCTTTTTAATTAGTCTTTCATGTGGCACTGTATCAAAAGCTTTGCTAAAGTCAAGGTACACAACATCACAATCCTTACCACTATCAACTGCCTCAACTATGCTAGAATAAAAAGATAACAAATTTGTTAAACATGAACGGCCATTTATAAAACCATGTTGTGACTCAATTATTAATTTATGTTTTTCAAGATGAAGACGAATTTTATTTGCTATTATAGATTCGAGTAACTTTCCCACAATAGACGTTAGGCTAATTGGTCGATAGTTAGACGCAAGTGATCTATCTCCTTTCTTAAAAACTGGTATCACATTAGCAACTTTCCAAAACTCTGGCACTCTGCCTGACTCTATTGATTTATTAAATATGGTTGACAGTGGGTCACAAAGCTCCTCCTTGCATTCTTTAAGCACCCTGGTAAACACTTCATCCGGCCCTGGGGATTTGTTTGGTTTG
Organism: Procambarus clarkii; assembly: GCF_040958095.1. Lineage (NCBI taxonomy): Eukaryota > Metazoa > Arthropoda > Malacostraca > Decapoda > Cambaridae > Procambarus > Procambarus clarkii. The sequence continues at coordinate 6,065,058 of NC_091202.1, read as the reverse complement.
AGTTTTACTATTTGTTTAAGAACATCCTCCCTAGTAACTGCTAAACTCATCAACCTGTCCTAGTCCCCACCCACATAGACTTGTTCGGCTGATGGCATATTGTTAAGTTCCTCTTTAGTAAATACAGATACAAAATATTTATTAAAAATACTACTCATCTCTTCATCACTATCTGTTATTTGACCTGTCTCAGTTTTTAATGGACCTATCCTTTCCCTAGTCTTAGTATGATATAACTGAAAAAACCCTTTAGGATTTGTCTTTTCTTGCCCTGCTATGCGAACTTCATAGTTTCTTTTTGCTTTCCTTATCTCTTTTTTACCATTTCTAACCAGTTGTACGAATTCCTGTTCTAAAGTGACCTCCCCATTTTTAATCCTTTTGTACCAAGCTCTCTTTTTACCTATAAGGTTCTTCAAATTCTTTGTTATCCACTTTGGGTCATTAGTATTCGATCTATTCAATTTGTATGGTATACAACGTTCCTGTGCTTTGTTTAGAATATTCTTAAATAAGTTATATATTGAATCCACATCGAAATCCCCATTTAAGTCACCTATCGCTAGAATAGAACCAATGAAGAGCAGAGGTGCCATAAGCACAATCAGAGAACACTGTATAAACATCAGAGGTCCGCGGTTGTTCAACGTCCTCCCAGCAAGCATAAGAAATATTGCCGGAACAACCGTGGACATTTTCAAGAGGAAACTAGATTTATTCCTCCAAGGAGTGCCGGACCAACCGGGCTGTGGTGGGTATGTGGGCCTGCGGGCCGCTCCAAGCAACAGCCTGGTGGACCAAACTCTCACAAGTCGAGCCTGGCCTCGGGCCGGGCTTGGGGAGTAGACGAACTCCCAGAACCCCATCAACCAGGTATCAACCAGGTATCGCTGGGTTCATGTCTCACTCCAAGACCGGCCCACACCCCATACCCAAGGGGTGTGGGCCCCATGCAAACCATCTAACAGACTTTTTTGTTCTAGCCTTAGTTATGCTAGGGCAAGTGGGGTTAGGTGAAGTCAGTATTTTCTATGATAATTTAAGGAAATTTGCATATACTATCAAAATGCATCCTATTAAAACCTAAATTCATCTAAATCTATCCAAAAATATACTTATACTAAACAAATTTAACCAAATTCATCCTAGCAAAAGCTAAACTAACAAAATATGAGCATCCCATGTCCTCACATGCAAGCCTATTACATGAGTTGGCCATATAGTTCGAACCCCAAATAGGAAAATTTACACTATTTCATGAACATGCTAGTTAATTACCCCTAAGATATTATATATATCCAACCCTACACAACCTCACCTAACCTGCCATAGCATATCCACACCTGGATTTGGTTAAAGTTTGCGAAATTTAAGCTATTCCCATCTAAATTCGACCTAATTTAAGAAAATCTCCACCACATAAACCCAAATTTTGTGTATCATAGCACTGCCAAAGCCCATTTTTTTATCAACATTTTCTCCAATTTCATCCTACCCTACACAACCTAACCTAACCTTACCTAGTATATCCAAACATGGATTTGGTTAAAGTAGGCGAAATTTAAGCTATACCACCTAAATTCTACCTAATTTAAGACTATCAAATATACCCAAATGTTGTGTATCATAGCATCGCCAAAGCCCATTTTTACCCACATTTTCTCCTATTCCATCCTAACCTACGCAACCTTACCTAACCTAACCTAGCATATCCAAACCTAGATTTGGTTAAAGTCGGCGAAATTTAAGTTATCCCACATAAATTTGACCTAATATAAGAAAATTTCCACCAAATATACTAAAAAATGTTTTGTAACAGCACGGCCAAAGCTCATTTTAGCCAAGTTTTCACCTATTCCGACCTGACCTAGACAACCCTACCCAACCTCACCTGGCATATCCAAAGTTAGATTTAATTAAAGTTGGCAAAATTTAAGACTTTCCCACCTAAATTCAACCTAATTTAAGCCAATTTCCACCAAATATACTCAAATGTTTTGTATCTTAGCACAGCCAAAGTTCATTTTACTCAAGTTTTCCCCTATTCCATCTTACCCTACACAACCTTACCTAACCTGATGTAGCATATCCCAAGCTAAATTTGATTAAAGTTCGTGAAATATATGCTTACTCACCTAAATTCAACCTAATTTAAGACAATTTCTATCAAATATACACAAAATGTTTTGTTACATAGCACAGCCAAAGTCCATTTTACCCAAGTTTTCACATATTCCATCGTACCCTACACAACCTTACCTAACCCTGGCCTAGCAGATTTGATTAAAGCTGGGGAAATTTAATCTTTCCCCCACCAAATTTGAGACAATTTCCATCAAATATCTATCCCCACCAAATTTGAGACAATTTCCATCAAATATGCCTAAATGTTGTGTATCATAGCACAGCCAAAGTCCTTTTCACCCATTCCATCTAAACCTGGACCTAGCCTCTGATACGACATGTACTCAGAGAAGTGATGATTTTGGATACGAACCTAAATGCCCGTGCCTAACCTGCAAGAGTCTTGGAGCTTTGTTGAATATTTTTTCTATTTTCTTCGAAAAGTGAAGTTTTGGATATGAACCTATCCGCACTGTGCCTAACCTACTAGATTCTTTGTTGAACATTGTAGCCATATTCATAGAGAAGTGATGTTTTGGATATGTACCTAACAGCCCCTCTCCTTTAAAACTTGGAATTGTGTTCAATATTGCATCTATATTGTTGGGAAGGTGTTTTTGTTTTCACACATCAACCCAACCGTCCTGGACCTAACCTCCCTTTATCTAACTTCAAATTTATCGTAAATATGGGAGGAACGTGTTATTTGTGCATCACCCCAATCGCCCTGGACCTAACCTCCCTTTATCTAACTTCAAATTTATTGTACTTATGGGAGGAAAGTGTTGTTTATTCATCAACCCAACCACCCTGGACCTAACCTCTGATACACAGATCTTGGTTTAATATTGCATCATATTCGTAGCATTTTTTTCACATCAATACAACCATCCTCAACTTAACCTTTATTACCTGGGGAGGGGGTTAATGGAAAATATGATAATAATGGGGATTTTCTCTACATCAGTTCAACTTAATCATCCTTAACCTAACCTTAGTTAGAAAAGGATATAACTCACTAAAACTATTAAATTACCATTTACCCAATTTTCCTTATCCAAAGCCATAACCAGAGAGTTTAGACTCCCCCTTACCTCGAAATTATGCAATATATTTAAGGTTGAAATTTATTTTCACATATAAACCTAACATTCCCTAATTCAACCTTATACTATAATTTCGAGGTAAGTGGGGGGGGTCTAAACCCTCTGGTTATGGGTTAGGATAAGGAAAATTGGGTAAATGGTAATTGAATAGTTTTAGTGAGTCATATCCCTTTCTAACTAAGGTTAGGTTAAGGTTACTAGCCGATGGACACAGCTACTAATCCGCTGTGTTAGGTTAGGTTACTAACCTAATGGTTAGGTTAGGTTACTATCCTATGAACACAGCTACTAATCCGCTGAGCTGTCAGATGTGCGGCGACTACTTGGGAATTATAGTATAATATCTAGCTATAGAGTTTCATAATTGCTCTTGTGTATAAAACTAGAATGAGAGCTATTTATTAAAACTAATATTGTAAACCAATACTGGAAGTGGGATTCCTTGGTTGTTTTAAGCATAGGTTGGACATGTATATGAATGAGATTGGGAGGAAATATATAGGAGCTGCCTCGTATGGGCTAATAGGACTGCTGCACTTTCCTTTATTCTTATGTTTAGCTTTCTTGTTATGCTGCCAGATGTACGATTCTGCATAAATTGCGATACGACATTTGGGTAGCTCTTTTAGTTTTTTGAACTTATCAGTGCATAATGATTACAGTTGTGGATGACTAAAACGTATATTCTCAAATCTCTGATTAGGTAAGGTGGGGAGGGATAGTTTAGCCATTTTTGAATAATAACATTACATACAGTACATATGCAAGTAGGACGCCAAAGGCTGTATTTGGACATCTAGTTTAGTTTTTTGAACTTAACAGTGCATAAATAAATGTTTGCAGCTGCAGATGACTAAAATGTATATTCCTTACCTGTATTTAGGATAGGTTAGGTGGGGGATGGCTAGTCTAGCCATTTTGAATAATAACATCAAATACAGTACATATGCAAGTAGGACGCCAACACCGCATTGCCCATCTGGTGACGTCACACATAGTTTGAAAAGTCAAGTTGCTGTGGTGCCTTAACTCTTATATGCTAATGGCCAACAATACCTTATCCCTAAAATAGGCAGCTTTTTGTGACGTCGCTAAACAACAACGAGTCTGTAGAATGTATTTGTTTGTTATATAATAAGTTAGGTTAGGATGGTTTGTTAAGGCTTATGAATTGAATAAAAGAAAATATGAGCATTGAGCGAAAAAATACGAGCTAAGGTAACTGAATATCGCCTCTGATGAAACACAGAGTGCAGTTGAGGTATTAGAGCGATTAAGAGATTGCACTAATGTGTCAACCTCTTAGGAACCGCATGTACTAAAAGCTTTGCACTCATTGGTGCATCGCACCGCATTAGGGATAAAGACCTTAGAAATGAAGATAACTACAGAAGGCCTTATTTTAAAAACATGAGAGGTTTGCTGTTACTCACTGTAGTTCATATACATGTATATTGAATGAGCATTTTGATTTGTTATATATGCTATAGTAGGGTGTAGGACGCATGTTTTTGAGTAAATGTGAGATGTGGATATATATTTATACACGCACATATATATTTATGCGTTTTTGCAGCAATACAAATATTGGATTACTACTGAACTCTCATTGAAGTCACCATCTGTGGGGCTCTGTTTTCATATAAATGACTGATAGTAGGTTTTCATTTTTATTTGCCCTATGCTCAATAAACGATCATTGAAGAAAGACTGACAAAGCTTAAATTACATTCTCTAGAAAGGCGAAGAAATAGAGGTGGCGTGATAGAGAGGTGTGAGAGAATGGACATGACAAAAGGGGATATTAATAGCCCAATCAAAATATCAACATGAGACACAACACGAAACAATGTGTATAAATTGGATAAGTTAAAGAATTTGGAACATGACCTTGGTAAATACCCAGCAAACACAAATCATCTACACAACGTTCGCCTATCTCTTCCCATAGGTGTGGGAATGATTTGCATTGAGAATGGTGCAGGAGAGCCTTTGAGAAACTTTTACTCAAAAAATCCAAAGACAAAGGTTTAATTATAAATACTTTTTCTACAATTATTTTCTTCCAAATGTAAAACAAATAGTTTTTACATGTTTAAATATAAAATTTATGGTGTTTTTTTGTAAAATTCATTAATAAATTGTGAATGATATATATTGGCTGAGTGAAACCTTTAAAATCCATTTAGTTATAATATGAACAGAAAAAAGTAGTTTTCCAAATTTTCTAAAAATCGCTCTTTTTAACACAATTTGACTCCTTATGCATTCCACTAAACACTAATATCATGTTTAAATATATAATTTATGTATTATTCCCTAAGATAATTTATATAAATTATAAAAGTTGCTGGAAAGTGGTGAGAAAGAATCTGAAAACGTTTTGTTGTCTTATATTGGCGTGTTCTTATTAACTAGAGTGAGTAAGAGTGAGCGAGAGTGGGTAAGAGTGAGTAAGAGTGACTGAAGGTGAGTGAGAGTGCGAGAGAGTGTGTAAGTGTGAGTAAGAGTGACTGAGAGTGAGTAAGAGTGACAGAGTGAGTAAGAGTGAGAGTAAGGGTGACAGAATGAGTAAGAGTGAGAGTAAAGTGATTGAGAGTAAGGGTGAGTATGAGAGTAAGAGTGATTGAGAGTTAGAGTGAGAGTAAGAGTGATTGAGAGTTAGTGCGAGTAAGAGTGATTGAGAGTAAGAGTGATTGAGAGTAAGAGTGATTGAGAGTAAGAGTGATTGAGAGTAAGAGTGATTGGGAGTAAGAGTGATTGAGAGTAAGAGTGATTGGGAGTAAGAGTGATTGGGAGTAAGAGTGAGAGTAAGAGTAAGAATGAGAATAAGAGTGATTGAGAGTAAGAGTGATTGGGAGTAAGAGTAAGAATGAGAGTAGGAGTGATTGAGAGTAGGAGTGATTGGGAGTAGGAGTGATTGGGAGTAAGAGTGATTGGGAGTAAGAGTGATTGAGAGTAAGAGTAATTGAGAGTAAGAGTATGAGAGTAAGAGTGAGAGAGTGAGTATGAATGGGTAAGGGTGACTGAGAGTGAGTAAGAGTGACAGAGTAAGAATGACAGAGTAAGAGTGATAGAGAGTAAGAGTGACAGAGAGTAAGAGTGACAGAGAGTAAGAGTGACAGAGAGTAAGAGTGACAGAGAGTAAGAGTTACAGAGAGTAAGAGTGACAGAGAGTAAGAGTGACAGAGTAAGAGTGACAGAGTAAGAGTGACAGAGTAAGAGTGAGTATGAGAGTGAGTAAGGATGACTGAGAGAAAGAGTAAGTAATAGTGCGTAAGAGTGATTGAGAGTTAGAGTGAGAGTAAGAGTGATTGAGAGTAAGAGTGAGTAAGAGTAAGAATGAGAGTAATAGTGATTGAGAGTAAGAGTGATTGAGAGTAAGAGTGATTGAGAGTAAGAGTGATTGGGAGTAAGAGTGATTGAGAGTAAGAGTGATTGGGAGTAAGAGTGATTGGGAGTAGGAGTAAGAATGAGAATAAGAGTGATTGAGAGTAAGAGTGAGTAAGAGTAAGAATGAGAGTAAGAGTGATTGAGAGTAAGAGTGATTGAGAGTAAGAGTGATTGAGAGTAAGAGTGATTGGGAGTAAGAGTGATTGGGAGTAAGAGTAAGAGTAAGAATGTGAGTAGGAGTGATTGAGAGTAGGAGTGATTGGGAGTAGGAGTGATTGGGAGTAAGAGTGATTGGGAGTAAGAGTGATTGAGAGTAAGAGTAATTGAGAGTAAGAGTAATTGAGAGTAAGAGTATGAGAGTAAGAGTGAGAGAGTGAGTATGAATGGGTAAGGGTGACTGAGAGTGAGTAAGAATGACAGAGTAAGAGTGACAGAGAGTAAGAGTGACAGAGAGTAAGAGTGACAGAGAGTAAGAGTGAAAGAGTAAGAGTGACAGAGAGTAAGAGTGACAGAGAGTAAGAGTGACAGAGAGTAAGAGTGACAGAGAGTAAGAGTGACAGAGTAAGAGTGACAGAGTAAGAGTGACAGAGAGTAAGAGTGACAGAGAGTAAGAGTGACAGAGAGTAAGAGTGACAGAGTAAGAGTGACAGAGAGTAAGAGTGACAGAGTAAGAGTGACAGAGTAAGAGTGATAGAGAGTAAGAGTGACAGAGAGTAAGAGTGACAGAGAGTAAGAGTGACAGAGTAAGAGTGACAGAGTAAGAGTGATAGAGAGTAAGAGTGACAGTGAGTAAGAGTGACAGAGAGTAAGAGTGACAGAGTAAGAGTGACAGAGAGTAAGAGTGACAGAGTGTAAGAGTGACAGAGTAAGAGTGACAGCGTAAGAGTGACAGAGAGTAAGAGTGACAGAGAGTAAGAGTGACAGAGTAAGAGTGATTATGAGAGAGTTAAGAGTGTGAGGTGTGAGAGAGTAGCAGGCCAGGGAGGCAGGATGTGTGGTCACAGGCGAGGCCTAGGCCTCGTGATCTCTAATGTTGGTTTTTATATGTTGGATTTTTTGTCCTGTTTCAAATTATAATTATTTAGCAGGAATGTAATAAGATATTGCACAGTATTAATGTGACAATAATATATGCATTATTTCCTTGATAATCAAACTTGTTGTTCAAAGATAATATACAATCTTTGAAGGAAACATTTTGAGAGCGCGGGCTGGCAACACTGGGCTGGTGGGTGAGAGAGACATATGGTTAGTTGTACTCAGACCTTCAGTGGTGAAGGTTGTGTCCCAGCTGGCCGCCACCAGCCGCCACCCGCCGCCACCCGCCACCCACCACCACCCGCCACCCGCCGCCCACCACCAGCCACCACCCGCCACCACCCACCACCAGCCGCCACCCGCCGCCACCCACCACCCGCCGCCACCCACCACCCGCCGCCACCCACCACCCGCCGCCACCCGCCACCACCCACCACCAGCCGCCACCCGCCACCACCCACCACCAGCCGCCACCCGCCACCACCCACCACCAGCCGCCACCCGCCGCCACCCACCACCAGCCGCCACCACCCACCACCAGCCGCCACCCACCACCAGCCGCCACCCGCCGCCACCCACCACCAGCCGCCACCCGCCGCCACCCACCACCAGCCGCCACCCGCCGCCACCCACCACCAGCCGCCACCCGCCGCCACTCACCACCCGCCGCCACCACCCACCACCCGCCACCCACCACCAGCCGCCACCCGCCACCACCCACCACCAGCCGCCACCCGCCACCACCCACCACCAGCCGCCACCCGCCACCACCCGCCACCAGCCGCCACCAGCCACCGCCACCCACCACCGCCACTCACCACCCGCCGCCGCCACCACCCACCACCAGCCGCCACCCGCCACCAGCCACCGCCACCCACCACCGCCTCCCGCCGCCACCACCCACCACCAGCCGCCACCCGCCACCACCCACCACCAGCCGCCACCCGCCACCAGCCACCGCCATTCACCACCCGCCGCCACCACCCACCACCCGCCGCCACCCGCCACCCACCACCAGCCGCCACCCGCCACCACCCACCACCAGCCGCCACCCACCACCAGCCGCCACCCACCACCAGCCGCCACCCGCCGCCACCCACCACTAGCCGCCACCCGCCACCACCCGCCACCAGCCGCCACCCGCCACCAGCCACCGCCACCCACCACCGCCACTCACCACCCGCCGCCACCACCCACCACCAGCCGCCACCCGCCACCAGCCACCGCCACCCACCACCGCCACCCGCCGCCACCACCCACCACCACCACCCACCACCACCACCCACCACCACCAGCCGCAGCCGCCACCACCACCCACCACCACCGCCGCCACCACCCATCACCGCAGCCGCCACCACAACCCACCACCACCGCCGCTGCCACCACCCATCACCGCCGCCGCCACCACCACCTGCCACCAGCCGCCACCACCGCCCGCTATCAGCCGTCACCGCCCGTTGCCACAGTCGCCACCGCAAGCCGCCACCGCCAGCCGCCACCAGCCCCCCCCCCCACCGCCGATCGTCACCACCCACCACAGCCGCCGCCGCCCGCCACCGCCCGCCACCGCCCGCCACCACCCACCACAGCCGCCACCACCCACCACCCGCCGCCACCACCCACCACCACCAGCCGCCGCCGCCACCCGCCGCCACCACCCACCACCACCACCAGCCGCCGCCACCACCACCACCCACCACCACCGCCGCCACCACCCACCATCACCAGCCGCCGCCGCCACCACCACCCACCACCACCGCCGCCACCACCACCCACCACCACCGCCGCCACCACCCACCACCGCCAGCTGCCGATACTCATCACAGACGCCGCCACCCGCCACCGCCCGCCACCACCGCCAGACACAGCCGCCAGTGTCCGCCACCGCCGCCACTGTCCGCCACCGCCGCCACTGTCCGCCACCGCCGTCACTGTCCGCCACCGCCGCCACTGTCCGCCACCGCCACCACTGTCTGCCACCGCCACCACTGTCCGCCCGCCGCCACCACTGTCCGCCCGCCGCCACCACTGTCCGCCCGCCGCCGCCACTGTCCGCCCGCCGCCGCCACTGTCCGCCCGCCGCCGCCACTGTCCGCCCGCCACCACTGTCCACCACCGCCGCCGCCACTGTCCACCACCGCCGCCAAAGCCGCTACGGTCCGCCCGCCGCCACTATCCGCCACAGCCGCCACTATCCGCCACCGCCGCCACTGTCCGCCCGCCGCCACTGTCCGCCCGCCGCCACTATCCGCCACCGCCGCCACTGTCCGCCCGCCTCCACTATCCGCCACCGCCGCCACTGTCCGCCCGCCGCCGCCACTGTCCGCCCGCCGCCACTGTCCGCCCGCCGCCACTATCCGCCACCGCCGCCACTGTCCGCCACAGCCGCCACTCTCCGCCGTCCAGCCTCCCCTCTCTCCGTTAGTAAATAATTTTAATTGTTAGTAAATAATAAAAGAAATATAAATTATTAGATTTTTTTTACCCTTCAATTGGTTTTAATATTAAAATTGAAAATAATAATATAATATAAAATATAATAAAAATAATATAATATAAAATATAATTTAATTTCAAGAAATTTAACTTTCCACACAAAGATGTGAAAAGGGTTCAGGTTATTGGCTCAAACCTTTCATAAGAGATTCATATTGGTATATGAATGGATTATGAATGACTCATGTTAGGAGTGTAAAGTTGCCACAACATCTCAAATTAGTGTTAGATACATATGTCTTGGTTATAAGTTTTGGAAACCTATTTAAGTCCACACACAATATCGTATCTGATACGATAAAACAAACATTTCCAATACTTTCAAATACTTTCCAGATATGTTGTGGCAACCTAAAATTGTTTGCTGGGTACTGGTTCTGTAACAGGGTTGAACTCATTTCTTATATTAATATGAAGTCTTTCCTATAAAATTATCTTAGAAATTGGGGAACAGTATGACAATACCTTATTGAGAAAAACGAGCTTATATTGGTTAACGCATTGTACATTAGGCTTGACAGAAGGCTGCCTTTTAATCCCCTTTGCTATAAATATTGAAAATGGGAATAAATACACTATAACAGAAAACGAACTTTTTCAGGGAAAACGAAGACCGGGTGATGCCATTGACCATTAGCAATGTCTGTGCAGGGTAACAAAATTGAAGTGCGACGGGGCTGGCATTTAAATCCCCCAGGCAAGTTGAAGATTGCCTAGCTGATGACGTCACTGACCATTGGCGATGTCTGTGCAAGGAAACCGGGGTAACGAAATTGAAGTGCGACGGGAGCCGGCATTTTAATCCCTTTGAGCGAAATGGCAGGAAGTAGCAGGACACCTTTCCATTCCTATTGTTTGAAAAATCATATATGATTAAGGGGAGAGATTGATAACTGATATGAAAACACCCAATGGACCAATGACCGCATGGGGGAAAAAATAAAAAAAAAAACTCGCTCCATAGACCGACAGTGGAAAAAAAAATTGAAAAAACCGTGCTCCGTTGACCGGCAGTGGAAAAAAATCGACAAAAAACCTGCTCCGTGGATTGGTAGTGGACAAAAAATTAGAAAAAACCCTACTCCGTAGACCGGCAGTGAAAAATATTCGAAAAAAACCTGCTCCGTAGACCGGCAGTGGAGGAACTATCTGCGGAAATCGCCAAGCCATTACGACCATATAGCACTTGGAAGGGGTCAGGATAAGGACTTGGGATGGGACGGAGAGTAAGGAATGGTACCCAACCACTTGGACGGTCGGGGATTGAACGCTGACCTGCATGAAGACAAACCGTCGCTCTACCGCACAGTCCAAGTAGTTGAACGACCGGCAGTGGAAAAAAAACTCGGAAAAAACTGCTCTGTAGACCAGCAGAGGAAAATCTCAAAATTACCGATCTACAGAGCCTTCACCAATACTCTTGACAAAGTACGGGCTCCATGCTGGGGCCGCATACTCCAGGATTGGTCTTACGTATGTGGTGTACAAGATTCTGAATGATTCCTTACACAAGTTCCTGAAGGCTATTCTGATGTTAGCCAGCCTCGCATATGCCGCAGACAAAATTCTTTTAATGTGGGCTTCAGGAGACAGGTTTGGTGTGATATCAATTCCTAGATCTTTCTCTTTCCGTTTCATTAAGTACTTCATCTCCTATTCTGTATCTTGTGTCTGGCCTTCTGTTTCCACCGCTTAGTTTCATTACTTTGCATTTACTCGGGTTAAACTTTAGCAGCCATTTGTTGGACCATTCATTCAGTCTGTCTAGGTCGTCCTGTAGCCTCCTACTATCATCTTCTGTTTCAATCCTCCTCATAATTTTTGCATCATCGGCAAATATGGAGAGATACGATTCTATACCCTCTGGGAGATCATTTACAAATATCAGAAACAGTATTGGTCCAAGGACTGACCCCTGCGGGACTCCACTTGTGACGTCATGCCAATCTAAGACCTTACCCCTCACAGTGACTCGTTGTCTTCTGGGAACATAGGTACTCCCTTATCCAACGGAATGCCTTCCCTTTTCACTCAAGTTTCCATCTCCAGCTTTTTCACTAGCCTTTTGTGTGGTACTGTATCAAAGGCTTTTTGACAATCCAAAATTCATACACAAAAGTGTGTGTGTGTGTGTATTCACCTAGTTGTGTTTGCGGGGGTTGAGCTTTGCTCTTTCGGCCCACCTCTCAACTGTCAATCAACTGTTTACTGACTACTTTTTTTTCTCCACACCACACACACACACGAGGAAGCAGCCCGTAACAGCTGACTAACTCCCAGGTACCTATTTACTGCTAGGTAACAGGGGCATTCAGGGTGTAAGAAACTTTGCCCATTTGTTTCTGCCTGGTGCGGGAATCGAACCCGCACCACAGAAATACGAGTCCTGCGCGCTATTCACTGGGCTACCAGGCCCCCTTGTGTGTGTGTGTGTGTGTACTCACCTAATTGTGCTTGCGGGGGTTGAGCTCTGGCTCTTTGGTCCCGCCTCTCAACCGTCAAACAACAGGTGTACAGGTTCCTGAGCCTATTGGGCTCTATCATATCTACACTTGAAACTGTGTATGGAGTCAACCTCCACCACATCACTTCCTAATGCATTCCATTTGTCAACCACTGACACTAAAAAAAGTTCTTTCTTATATCTCTATGGCTCATTTGGGCACTCAGTTTCCACCTGTGTCCCCTAGTGCGTTTGCCCCTTATGTAAATAGCTTGTCTTTATCTACCCTAAGTAATAAATAGACTGTCTTTATCTACCCTATCAATTCCCTTGAGAATCTTGAATGTGGTGATCATGTCCCCCCTAACTCTTCTGTCTTCCAGCGAAGTGAGGTTTAATTCCCGTAGTCTCTCCTCGTAGCTCATACCTCTCAGCTTGGGTACTAGTCTGGTGGCAAACCTTTGAAACTTTTCCAGTTTAGTCTTATCCTTGACAAGATATGGAATCCATGCTGGGGCTGCATACTCCAGGATTGGCCTGACATATGTGGTATACAAAGTTTTGAATGATTCCTTACACAAGTTTCTGAATGCCGCTCATGTTGTCCTCTTGATAAGGGCTGCAGGGGACAGGTCTGGCGTGATGTCAACCCCCAAGGCTTTTTCTCTCTCTGTCTCTTGAAGAATTTCATCTCCCAAATGAGACCTGGTATCTGGCCTCCTGCACCCTACACCTATCTTCATTACATCACATTTGCTTGGATTAAACTCTAACAATCATTTGTTCGACCATTCCTTCAGCTTGTCCAGGTCTCCTTGAAGCCTCAAGCAGTGCTCCTCTGTCTTAATCCTTCTGATAATTTTGGCATTGTCTGCAAACATTTAAAGAAATGAATCTGTACCCTCTGGGAGATCATTTACATATATCAGAAACAAGATAGGACCGTGTACACTGCCCTGTGGGACTCCACTGGTGACTCCACACCAATCTGAGGTCTCACCCCTCACTGTAACTCTCTGCTTCCTATTGCTTAGGTGATTATTGCTTATTGACTATTTGGTATTTTTCTTGTAACGAGTGGTCACCGCCTCCTCATATATGCTCGATGGTAAAAGGTATTTTAAGTGAGATAAGTACTTGTTTGAAATTTCCTCTGGCACTATAATGTCGGAAGCAGTGTAGGAGATAGTGTTCGATTGTTTCAGGCACCTGACAGTGGATGCAGAGTTCGTTGATGTCTGTTCTGTAATTAGAGCTGTGTGCTGCTAGTTTGGTGTGTCCCAGCCTTAATCTGGTCATCGCTATATCAATTTCTCTGCTTTTATATCTGACATGTTTCCAAGTTTCCCATTTCTTTTTAATGGACCCATAGTACAAAGGTGAGGATGACGTTTTCCATTTCATCGCAAAATCTTGGGTGATGGTATTTTTGAAGGCTCCTTTACGTGCAACATGGGGAATTGGATGACGGGTAATGTGAGGTGTGTTGTGCATTGCTTTGGCTAGTTGATCTACTAGTTCATTATGGAGAATACCACAATGCGCTGGGACCCATTGGATAGAGGTATCATAACCGTTCAATCGATGTTCATGAAGAAGTTGAAGACATGGGTAAACAAACTCCTTGCACGTTTTTGAAGAGTATGTAATTGCTTGAATCGCACTCTTGGAGTCACTGCAGATTGTATATGTCCCGATTGGTAATGTTGTGATTATTTGGAGAGCTTGATATAAGGCATATAATTCAGCTGTGAAAACAGATAGTTGGTTTGGTAACCACCATCCCTGCTTGAGATGGTATTCCGGTACCCATACAGCGCTAGCGACCGAGGGTACGTTGTTCATGATGATGCGAGATCCATCTGTATAAATCGCTGTGGTATTTGGGTAGCAATTTTTCATTGTTGAGAGAAAGACTGAGGCTATGGCTGAGTTTGGTGCAGACTTTGGAATGTTGTCTTCGAGTTGTATTGCTGTATTAGGAGTTGTATAAAGCCAGGGTGGAATAGGGGGAACAGTAAGTTGGGTTTCCGAGTTTTGGAGTAGAGTGAGGTCTATATTGAGGTTATTTGTAGCCCGTGTGAGGAAAGGTTGTGAGTGATTGGTTGGGAAGCGGGGGTTATGTGGGTTAACTGTTGGGTTAATTTTTGATCTGTATGGGTGTGACTGGTGAGCAGTGGTACAGAGTGACAGATAGTTGGCACACATTATATCTCGTCTGGTGGCTAGGCTTGTGAGGCCCGTTTCCCCGTAAAGTCCGAGGATAGGAGTGTAACGCATTGCGCCACATATAAGTCGCATGGCATTGTTTTGGATGACCTCTAGGCTCTGTAGGTTAGTAGGCGCAGCCGACGCATATGCTTGGCAACAATAGTCTAGTTGGCTGCGAATGTAGGTTGTATAGAAACGGAGCAGGATTTTATGGTGTGCTCCCCAGGTGGTGCCAGTGAGGGCTTTCAGTATGGCGAGTCGGGGTTGTGTCGTCTGTTTAAGGTGTTGAATGTGTACTTTCCAGGTAAGTGAGGGCGAGTCTAAGTACATGCCAAGGTATTTATGTTCTCGTACGTGTTGGATGGGAGTGTTGTGTATTGTGAGGGTGGCTAGATGAACAAGTCTTTTTTTAGTGAAAATTTGATAATAGGTTTTGGTAGTACTAACTTGAAGGCCCCATTGTTGTGTCCAATCCATGAGGTGATCAAGTGCTGTTTGCATTGTTGAGACTGTATTAGGTAAGGCGTTGTCTGAATAATACAGTGTTAAGTCGTCGGCGTACACCGAGAGGTTAACAGGATGGGTGTTAGGCAAATCTGCTAAGAATGCAGCAAAAAGGGTTGGGCTTAGTATGGAGCCTTGTGGGACACCTATTTGTATTGGGATGTCATCGGAAAACTCGCCTTGTATATAGACTTTAGAGGTCCTGTTTGTAAGATAGGATTTTAACCATAAAAGTAATCTTCCCTGAACGCCTAAACACGCAAGCTTTGCGAGGAGGCAAGTATTAGGAATACTATCTAAAGCTCCTTTGAAGTCTAAGTAGAGAACAATACAAAATTTGCTGCTTCTGAGGGAGGTGCGGATTTCATGTTCAAGGCAAAGTATTTGATCGAGTGTGGAGCATTGCGGTCGAAATCCAGCTTGGAGTGACGGTATAATATTATTATATTCTAGGTACCATTGGAGGCGAGTATGTACTAGTCTTTCCATGACTTTACTGAGACTTGATAGTAGGGAAATAGGTCTATATGACGCAGGTTGGGATGGGTCTTTTCCTGGTTTAAGGAACGGAAGAATAATACTGGTCTGCCATTGTGAGGGAATATTTCCGTGAGTCCAGCATAGGTTGTAATAGTTTAGGAGAGTACTATGTGCAGTTGATGGAAGATGTTTAATGAGTTCATATGGAATTCCATCCTCTCCAGGTGCCTTGCCAAGAGGTAGGCGGGTTAAGGCTAATTGTAGCTCGCTTAAGGTGTACATGTTGTCGACGCCGGGCATGGGTAGCAGTATGGCATGGTCAATTTCTTGTCTGAGGGGGAGTTCTTAGGCATGAAAGAAGGGTGTTGAGAGGGTAACTTTAAGACACTCAGCAAGAACATTTGCACGCTCCTAAGGTGTTTGACAGAGTGAACCGTTGATCATCAGGGGGAACGAAGGGAATGTTGGGCGACCTTTAATGCTGTTAAATGTAGCCCAGACTTTTGAATGTGGCGTAGTGGGTGTGAGGCTATCACAAAATTTTGCCCATGATGCTCGCTTTGCTGACAGTATGTTTTTTTTTGGCTTCTGCTGTAGCCCGCCGGAGATTAACCCCGTTCTGTAGGGAGGGTTGACGTCTTTGTTTTTGTATGGCTCGTCGGCGTAAAGCGATTGTTCGTGCACATTCCGCGTTCCACCACGGTTTAAGTGGTTTGTTGGACCTATGTCCTGAAGTTTTCTTGAGCATTTGGGTGGCTCCAGAATTTATGGCCGAGGTGATTGTGGACAGTCGCGTGTTGGGGTCTACATTGTCTGTATCTGGGAGACAGACAGTATCAGCCCATTTTTTCTTATCTAGTTTCTTAATGTTCCACTTGGGGAGCGTTAGGGGGTGGGTTGGTGGCTGAAAGTTAGTAAATTTTATAATGAGGGGTTTGTGGTCACTACCAATATCTGGTCCAGTATGAAACTGTAGTTCTTGTTGAAAGTGTGCAGAGCCAAAGCAGATGTCCAATGAGGCTTCATAAATGGCTCTGTAGTTAAAGTAGGTTGCAAGGTAGGGCGGCGAAAGAAGAATATATGGTGTAGTGTCTAAGTAGTTATATAAATCGGTGCCTGCAGTATTCTGGGTACCTCTACTCCATGTGGGGTGGTTTGCATTGAGATCACCTGTAACAATGATCGGTTGCCGTAATTGGTTTAGATAGAATTCTAGTTCATTTAAATTTATTGTGCCACCAGGGTTGTATATACCGAGAAAGGATATGTGTGTACCATTGTAGGGTATTAGGCATGCTAAAATTTCTAGTTTACCATTTACAAAATGTGTAAACGTTACAGGTTTACATGTCATGTTACTCCGTGTTAGGAGGAAAATACCACCACCCATACGGTTTGGCCTGTCCAGTCTCTGCATCTGAAAGTTTTTAAAAATAGGATTTTGTTTAGGGCTGAGCCAGGATTCGGTTATGAAAGCTAAGTCCGGTTTGGATGAGTAAACGAATTGTTTATGTTCTGGGAGAGATGTTTTAATGCTTTTTGCGTTCCAAGTCATGAATGTTAGGGGAGCCATTTAGGATGTGTGGGTTATGGATGTGTCTGTTTTCCTTGGCATGCCAGTAGTAGTACGTGTTGGATACCTAGATGTGGATGTGGGCTGTGCCTTACTCTTGGTACTGGCGGTTTGGGTATGTGGCAAGTCAGCCTGTGGAATGATTTTGGTAAGGCGTGCTAGGGAGTTATTTATGAGTTTTTCTATCATCTGTTCAAACAATGTGTGTCCAGCAATGGTGGCTTTGTTTGGGCGGATGTCAGTGTCTGTAGCTGTTGATGGGATGTCTTTTGGGTCAGCCTCAGGGGTTGGTTGTGTTACTTGTGTAAAGAATTTAGTTAGAAGTCGGTCCAGCGTCTTTTCTAGTGCATTTTCAATGCGTGTGACAAAAGTTCCAACAAGATCATTTTCAATGCGAGTGACAAGAGTTTCAACAAGATCAGGATTCAGTTGTGCATTTTGTGAGGGATGGTTGGACCCTGGGGTAGTGGGAGTGTCGGTGACAGATATATCAGGTACAAGCAAAGGCTCTGTTTGAGTGTGAGGGTTTGATGATGGGCTGTGTTAGGTTGTTTCAGTGCACTACTGTATAGCAGGTTGTTGGTAGGGAGAACCTAAGTTTTTGCTGCTGCTGCTATGTATGAAGGATATTGTTTGAATGTAATGTCGTGGTCGCCACCACAGTTTGAGCAGGTAAGTGTATCTGATGTACAATCTTGCGTGTAATGGGAACCAGAGCATTTCCCACATTTAATGTCTTTGGTGCAGCCTTTCCAGGTATGGTTAAAACCTTTACATTTAAAACACTGAGTGGGACGTGGTATATACACCTCTAGTTTATGGAGGAAGCCATTTAACCAAATCCTCTCAGGGGGGATGTAGTCTAGAAAGGTAAGCAGAGCAGTGCCTGTATCACTCAGTTCTCCGTTTGTTCTTCGCATAAATTTTTTGATTCCATGGATCGGGATGTCATGTGTCTCAAGTTGTGCTTTGATGTCGTCTACACTGATGTCTACCACATGTCGGTTTACATATTTTGTTAATCGGTCCCCTAGTGGTTTATAGCACTTGACTTTATGGCCACAGATGTTAGTAATGTCTGAAAGCTTTATTTCTTCGCCATGTTTGTGGTCCACTGCGATCAGGTTTTTCTGTTTATTTGGTCTCATATTGTGCACGTTGATCCCGAATATCTTGGGGATGGCATTATATAAGATACTTTGTGCTCGGCTATTTCTGAACACATTTTCCTCTTCGCCATCAAAGGCAATGATGAAAGTTTGCAAATCAGAAGAACTTGGCCTACCTTGGTTGAGCTGTGGAAGTTGATACTGAGGCCGCATGGTGCCGGCATGGTCTCTGTTTACCTCTGTAAGTTGGCAGCGTTTCGCCTCCAATCTGTTTGCCTTGCTGTGATGTTTGCTGTCTAGGAAAACTCCATCTAGATCCTCTTCTAAGACCGGGTGACGTTCATGATCTAAATGTATGGTATGCAACAGTGGTTCCCCAGTGTCCTCAAAGGTATCGTCAATATTTGTAGGAGAGACGCTGCGTGAACCTCCACCAGACGCCATGACGCTCCTCCCCGCATTCGCCGTCTGCCATATTTCTGGTAGGTCTCACCTTTCCAGCTACACATGCCTGTCTTTCCAGCTTATGTACCAGCTTCTTTTGCGGTACTGTATCAAAGGCTTTCCGACAATCCAAGAAAATGCAGTCCGCCCATCTTTCTCTTTCTTGCTTAATCTTTGTCACCTAGTCGTAGAATTCTATTAAGCCAGTCAGGCAAGATTTACTCTCCCTTAACCCATGTTGGCGATTTGTCACGAAGTCCTTTCTCTCCAGATGTGTTACTAGGTTTTTTCTCACGATCTTCTCCATCACCTTGCATGGTATACAAGTCAAGGACACTGGCCTGTAGTTCAGAGCCTCTTGCCTGTCGCCCTTTTTGTATATTGGGACCGCATTCGCCGTCTGCTATATTTCTGGTAGGTCTCCCATCTCCACCCAGCAAACAATTTTAGGTTGCCACAACATATCTGGAAAGTATTTGAAAGGATTGGAAACGTTTGTTTTATCGTATCAGATACGATATTGTGTGTGGACTTAAATAGGTTTCCAAAACTTATAACCAAAACCTACGTATCTAACACTAATTTGAGATGTTGTGGCAACTTTACAATCCTAACCTGAATCATTCATAATCCATTCATATACCAATATGAATCTCTTATGAAAGGTTTGAGCCTATAAACTGAACCCTTTTCACATCTTTGAGTTTAAAGTTAAATTTCTTGAAATTAAATTATATTTTATATTATATTATTTTTATTATATTTTATATTATATTATTTTTATTATATTTTATATTATATTATTATTTTCAATTTAAATATTAAAACCAATTTAAGGGTAAAAAAAATCTAATAATTTATATTTCTTTTATTATTTACTAACAATTATAATTATTTACTAACAGAGAGAGGGGAGGCTGTACGGCGGAGAGTGGCGGCTGTGGCGGACAGTGGCGGATAGTGGCGGCGGGCGGACAGTGGCGGCGGGCGGACAGTGGCGGCGGCGGGCGGACAGTGGCGGCGGGCGGACAGTGGCGGCGGGCGGACAGTGGCGGCGGTGGCGGATAGTGGCGGCGGGCGGACAGTGGCAGCGGGCGGACAGTGGCGGCGGTGGCGGATAGTGGCGGCGGGCGGACAGTGGCGGCGGGCGGACAGTGGCGGCGGTGGCGGATAGTGGCGGCGGGCGGACAGTGGCGGCGGGCGGACAGTGGCGGCGGTGGCGGATAGTGGCGGCGGGCGGACAGTGGCGGCGGGCGGACAGTGGCGGCTGTGGCGGATAGTGGCGGCGGGCGGACCGTGGCGGCTGTGGCGGCGGTGGTGGACAGTGGCGGCGGGCGGACAGTGGCGGCGGCGGGCGGACAGTGGCGGCGGCGGGCGGACAGTGGTGGCGGCGGGCGAACAGTGGTGGCGGCGGGCGAACAGTGGCGGCGACGGGCGGACAGTGGTGGCGGCGGGCGGACAGTGGTAGCGGTGGCAGACAGTGGTGGCGGTGGCAGACAGTGGTGGCGGTGGCAGACAATGGTGGCGGTGGCGGACAGTGGTGGCGGTGGCGGATAGTGGCAGCGGGTGGACAGTGGCGGCAGGCAGACAGTGGCGGCGGGCGGACAGTGGCGGCGGGCGGACAGTGGCGGCGGTGGCGGATAGTGGCGGCGGTGGCGGACAGTGGCGGCGGGCGGACAGTGGCGGATAGTGGCGGCGGGCGGACAGTGGCGGCGGGCGGACAGGGCGGCAGCGGGCGGACAGTGGCGGCGGGCGGACAGTGGCGGCGGTGGCGGATAGTGGCGGCGGGCGGACAATGGCGGCGGTGGCGGATAGTGGCGGCGGGCGGACAGTGGCGGCGGGCGGACAGTGGCGGCGGTGGCGGATAGTGGCGGGTGTGGCGGATAGTGGCTGCGGGCGGACCGTGGCGGCTGTGGCGGCAGTGGTGGACAGTGGCGGCGGGCGGACAGTGGCGGCGGCGGGCGGACAGTAGCGGCGGTGGGCGGACAGTGGCGGCGGCGGGCGGACAGTGGCGGCGGCGGGCGGACAGTGGTGGCGGCGGGCGGACAGTGGTGGCGGCGGGCGGACAGTGGTGGCGGCGGGCGGACAGTGGTGGCGGTGGGCGGACAGTGGTGGCGGTGGCGGACAGTGGTGGCGGTGGCTGACAGTGGTGGCGGTGGCTGACAGTGGTGGCGGTGGCGGACAGTGGCGGCAGTGGCGGACAGTGGCGGCGGTGGCGGACAGTGGCGGCGGTGGCGGACAGTGGCGGCGGTGGCGGACACTGGCGGCTGTGTCTGGCGGTGGTGGCGGGCGGTGGCGGGCGGCGGCGGCTGTGATGAGTGGTGGCGGCTGTGGTGGGTGGTGGCGGCGGTGGTGGTGGGTGGTGGCGGCTGGCGGTGGTGGGTGGTTGCGGCGGTGGTGGTGGGTGGTGGTGGCGGCGGCGGCTGGTGGTGGTGGGTGGTGGCGGCGGGTTTTGGGTGGTGGCGGCTGTGGTGGGTGGTGGCGATCGGCGGTTTTGGGGGCTGGTGGCGGCTGGCGGTGGCGGCTTGCGGTGGCGACTGTGGCAACGGGCGGTGACGGCTGATAGCGGGCGGTGGTGGCGACTGGTGGCAGGTGGTGGTGGCGGTGGTGGCGGCTGGTGGCGGGCGGTGGCAGCTGGTGGCGGCTGGTGGTGACGGCTTGTGGCAGTGGCAGCTGATGGCGGCTGGTGGTGGCGGTGATGGCAGCTGGTGGTGGCGGCTGGCGGTGGCGACTGTGGAAACGGGCGGTGGCGGCTGATGGCGGGCGGTGGTGTCGGCTGGTGGTGGTGGCAGCTGGTGGCGGCTGGTGGCGGGCGGTGGTGGCGGCTGGTGGTGGTGGCAGCTGGTGGCGGCTGGTGGCGGTGATGGCGGCTGGTGGTGGTAGGGGTGGTGATGGCGGCTGGTGGCGGGCGGTGGCGGGCGGTAGCGGCTTGTGGCGGCTGGTGGTGGCGGCGGTGGTGGGTGGTGGTGGTGGTGGGTGGTGGTGGCGGCGGTGGTGGGTGGTGGTGGCGGCTGTGGTGGGTGGTGGCGGTGGTGTCGGCGGCGGCTGTGGTGGGTGGTGGTGGTGGCGGCGGCGGCTGTGGTGGGTGGTGGCGGCGGTGATGGGTGGTGGCGGCGGTGGTGGTGGGTGGTGGTGGCGGCGGCGGTGATGGGTGGTGGCGGCGGTGGTGGTGGGTGGTGGTGGCGGCGGCGGCTGGTGGTGGTGGGTGGTGGCGGCGGGTGGCGGTGGTGGGTGGCGGTGGCTGGTGGCAGGTGGCGGCTGGTGGTGGGTGGTGGCGGTGGGTGGTGGCGGCGGGTGGTGGGTGGCGGTGGTGGGTGGCGGTGGCTGGTGGCGGGTGGCGGCTGGTGGTGGGTGGTGGCGGGTGGCGGCTGGTGGTGGGTGGTGGCAGGTGGCGGCTGGTGGTGGGTGGTGGCGGGTGGTGGGTGATGGCGGGTGGCGGCTGGTGGTGGGCGGCGGGTGGCGGCGGGTGGTGGCGGGTGGCGGCTGGTGGCGGCCAGCTGGGACACACCCTTCACCACTGAAGGTCTGAGCACAACTAACCATGTCTCTCTCACCACCAGAACAGTGTTGCCAGCTCGCGCTCTCAAAATGTTTCCTTCAAAGATTGTATATTATCTTTGAACAACAAGTTTGATTATCAAGGAAATAATGCATATATTATTGTCACATTAATACTGTGCAATATCTTATTACATTCCTGCTAAATAATTATAATTTGAAACAGGACAAAAAATCCAACATATATATAAAAACCAACATTAGAGATCACGAAGCCTAGGCCTCGCCTGTGACCACACATCCTGCTTTGCTGGCCTGCTACCCTCTCACACCTCACACTCTTAACTCTCTCATAATCACTCTCACTCTCAATCACTCTTACGCACTATTACTCACTCTTACTCTCAATCACTCTTACACACTATTACTCACTCTTACTCTCAATCACTCTTACACACTATTACTCTTACTCTCAGTCATCCTTACTCACTCTCATACTCACTCTTACTCTGTCACTCTTACTCTGTCACTCTTACTCTCTGTCACTCCTACTCTCTGTCACTCTTACTCTCTGTCACTCTTACTCTGTCACTCTTACTCTGTCACTCTTACTCTCTGTCACTCTTACTCTCTGTCACTCTTACTCTCTGTCACTCTTACTCTGTCATTCTTACTCACTCTCAGTCACCCTTACCCATTCATACTCACTCTCTCACTCTTACTCTCATACTCTTACTCTCAATTACTCTTACTCTCAATCACTCTTACTCCCAATCACTCCTACTCCCAATCACTCCTACTCTCAATCACTCCTACTCTCATTCTTACTCTTACTCTTACTCCCAATCACTCTTAATCTCAATCACTCTTATTCTCATTCTTACTCTTACTCTTACTCCCAATCACTCTTACTCCCAATCACTCTTACTCTCAATCACTCTTACTCTCAATCACTCTTACTCTCAATCACTCTTACTCTCATTCTTACTCTTACTCACTCTTACTCTCAATTACTCTTATTCTCATTCTTACTCCTACTCCCAATCACTCTTACTCCCAATCACTCCTACTCTTAATCACTCTTACTCCCAATCACTCTTACTCTCAATCACTCTTACTCTCAATCACTCTTACTCTCAATCACTCTTACTCTCACTAACTCTCAATCACTCTTACTCTCACTCTAACTCTCAATCACTCTTACGCACTATTACTCACTCTTACTCTCAGTCATCCTTACTCACTCTCATACTCACTCTTACTCTGTCACTCTTACTCTCTGTCACTCTTACTCTCTGTCACTCTTACTCTCTGTCACTCTTACTCTGTCACTCTTACTCTGTCACTCTTACTCTCTGTCACTCTTACTCTCTGTAACTCTTACTCTCTGTCACTCCTACTCTCTGTCACTCTTACTCTCTGTCACTCTTACTCTCTATCACTCTTACTCTGTCACTCTTACTCACTCTCAGTCACCCTTACCCATTCATACTCACTCTCTCACTCTTACTCTCATACTCTTACTCTCAATTACTCTTACTCTCAATCACTCTTACTCCCAATCACTCCTACTCCCAATCACTCCTACTCTCAATCACTCCTACTCTCATTCTTACTCCCAATCACTCTTACTCTCAATCACTCTTATTCTCATTCTTACTCTTACTCTCACTCATACTCTTACTCCCAATCACTCTTACTCCCAATCACTCTTACTCTCAATCACTCTTACTCCCAATCACTCTTACTCTCAATCACTCTTACTCTCAATCACTCTTACTCTCACTAACTCTCAATCACTCTTACTCTCACTCTAACTCTCAATCACTCTTACTCTCATTCTCACCCTTACTCGCAATCACATTTTTGCTCTCACTCTTACTCATTCTGTCACCCTTACTCTCACTCTTACTCACTCTGTCACTCTTACTCACTCTCAGTCACTCTTACTTATACTCACTCTTACTCACACTTACACACTCTCTGGCACTCTCACTCACCTTCAGTCACTCTTACTCACTCTTACCCACTCTCGCTCACTCTTACTCACTCTAGTTAATAGGAACACGCCAATATAAGACAACAAAACGTTTTCAGATTCTTTCACACCACTTTCCAGCAACTTTTATAATTTATATAAATTATCTTAGGGAATAATACATAAATTATATATTTAAACATGATATTAGTGTTTAGTGGAATGCATAAGGAGTCAAATTGTGTTAAAAAGAGCGATTTTTAGAAAATTTGGAAAACTACTTTTTTCTGATCATATTGTAACAAAATGGATTTTGAACGTTTCACTGAGCCAATATATATCATTCACAATTTATTAATGAATTTTACAAAAAAAACACCATAAATTTTATATTTAAACATGTAAAAACTATTTGTAATACATTAGGAACAAAAAAGTTGAGAAAAACAATTTATTATAAAACCTTTGTGTTGGGATTTTTTGATTACAAGTTTCTCAAAGGCTCTCCTGCACCATTCTCAATGCAAATCATTCCCACGCCTATGGGAAGAGATAGACAAACGTTTTCTAGATGATTTGTGTTTGCTGGGCAGTGACCTACTATACACTATGGAGAGTGGCAAGCAAAGTGCCTCTGCACACTCTTTCAGTACCCATGGTGAGATCCCGTCTGGACCAGCAGCCATTCTAATATCCAGATCCAGCAGGTGTCTTTTGACCTCCTCTCTCGTAATTTCAAACCCTTCTAAGGCCGCCTGGTTTACTTCCCTTTCTCCTAGCACAGTGACCTCACATTGTTCTATTGTGAAGACTTCCTGGAACCTCTTGTTGAGTTCTTCACACACCTCTTTGTCATTCTCTATATACCTGTCCTCGCCTGGTCTAAGTTTCATTACCTGTTCTTTCACTGTTTTTTTTCATCCTGATGTGACTGTGGAGTAGCTTTGGTTCGGTCTTGGCTTTGTTTGCTATATCATTTTCAAAATTTTTCTCTGCTTCTCTTCTCACCCTTTACATACTCATTCCTGGTTCACTGGTATCCCTCTCTGCTTTCTGGTGTTCTGTTATTCCGGAAGTTCCTCCACACCCTTTTGTTCAGTCCCTTTGCTTCCATACATGCCCTATTATAACCCAGATTTTTCTTTTGCTTATCGGATTTTTTCCCTTTGGGCCTGGTTGATCCTGTTTACTGCCTCCTGACACTTTTGGGTGACATTGTCCACCATATCTTGTACAGACTTAGCTCTGAGGTCTGTGTCCCTCGGTATTTTTCCTTAGGAAACTTCTCATCTCCTCATAGTTCCCCTTTCGGTATGCCAGCCTTTTGTTTCCTAGTTCTTTTTTGGGGGAGATAATTCCTATCTCATCCAGGTACTCAAAGTTCAATACACTGTGGTCACTCATTCCCAACGGGTGCTTCCATCTTAACTTCCCTTATATCCCACTCATTTAGGGTAAATAAATATCAGATCGAGCATGGCTGGTTCATCTTCTCCTCTCATTCTTCTTGGTTCTTTGATGTGCTGGCTTAGAAAGTTTCTTGTTGCCACTTCCAGCAGCTTAGCTCTCCATGTTTCTGGTCCTCCATGCGGATCTCTGCTCTCCCAATCTATCTTCCCGTGGTTAAAGTTTCTCATGATTAGTAGTCCAGATCCATTCCTGCTAGCAACAGAAGCTGCTCTCTCTATTATGTTAATGGTAGCCATGTTGTTTCTATCATATTCCTGTTTGGGTCTTTTGTCATTTGGTGGTGGATTATATATGACTACGACTAAATTTTTTTGTCTCCCATTTGTTATGGTACCTGTTATGTAGTCACTGAAACCTTCACAGCCCTGAATAACCATCTCCTCAAAACCCCAGCCTTTTCTTACCAGCAGACCTACACCACCACCACCTCTTCCTTCTCTCTCTTTCCTCATATTAAAATAGTCCTGTGGGAACACTGCATTTGTTATGGTTTTCGTTAGCTTTGTTTCTGTGAGTGCTATTATGTCTGGGTTTTCTTCTAGCACCTATTCTCCAAGTTCATTTGCTTTATTTGTAATTCCATCTATGTTAGTGTACATTGCCTTGAGGCTCACTTTGTTCTGTCCTTTCTCAAATCGCCTCCTTGGTGAGCGTTCTGCTGGTGGGGGAAGCTGTTCCATGGGTGTGAGGATTTGTGAGGTGGATAACAGGGTCTCAGAGGATACTGGTGTGAGGGGTGGGGGGTCAAGTGAAGGGGGGGGGGGCAGGGAGGGTATGGGATGAAGGGAAAGGGAGGACAGGAAGGAAAAGGGGGAAGGGGGGACATGGCAGGAGGAGGGGAGGGGTAGAAGGGTGGGAATGGGGTGTAGGGGGAGGGAGATTTGGCTGAGTAGTTGAGTGGGGGCAGAGAGGGTTTGGGATAGGGAGGGTTTTCTATGCAGAGGAGGGTGGTGGGGTTGCCCTCTCCTTTGGTTTAACTTGGTAGCTGGTTGTGGGCTCCCCTCACACCTCTGGGGATGTTGTGCTGGGAGCTGTGATTTCCTGGTTTTCCCCCTCTCGCCCTGCGCTTCTTCCTTGCTTCTGCCGCCACGGCTCTCTCCTCCCTCGTCATGTCCCTCTGGTGGAATATATTTTTGAATTCTCCCACATATTGCAGGTGGCTTTTCCTTGTTAGAATCATCTCCTTTGTGTTCTCGTTTGGAAACACTATCTTTAACACGCGGTCTCGGCCTGTGTTGTACCAGCCTAGCCTGAAAACCTTCTCAATTCTATGCTCATCCCTCTTCCATCTCCAGTGCCTTCAGTATTTCATTCACTGCCACGTTGTCCTCATCATTCCACTCTGTCCTATTGGAGCCTTCCTGCTCTTTAATACCCACAGCTACCATTGATCTTTTTCTTTCCAGTAGCTGGCTAATGGAGCGTACCACTTCCTGTGAGGTGGCTGCTTTCATGGCCACCTCCATCATTGTGGACATTACTTCAGAGTTATTTTTTTAGCATTTCTGCAAATGTTGCTTTTATAGTGGCATTCTCTTCCAGTATACTATTTCTACCTTCTCCCTGGATGATTATCTGATTCTCAGCATCAACACTGTTTTCTCTGAGGGTTCTAATCTCCTCCTTTGATGCTGTCAGCTCTCTTTTCAGGTTGCTTATTTCATTCTTCATTTCCTGCATCATTCCCTGCATCTCACTCTTGATTTCCTCCAAAAACTGGGCGAATATTTCCTTCATTTCATCACCTTGACTTTTCCCTGTTCCCCCTGTTACCTCTGGCTATCATGCTTGCCCCTGTTCCTGTTATGCTGTGATAGGATTTGTCAGGAGAAGGGCAAGCGGGGTGAGAGAGAGAGAGAGAGAGAGAGAGAGAGAGAGGTGGGGTATTGTGTGTGCGTGTGTGTGTATTTGTGTGTGTGTTTGTAGGGAGGGGGGAATGTGTGGAAAACTGGAAGGGTGGGAGGAGGTAGAGATGGTCACTTCAGGTCAGTTGTAGAGGGGGGGAGTGTGAGTGGGGGGGGCAGTGTTTTGGGTTAGTGAGAGGGGGGATAAGAGAGGGGGGGGTGTAGGATGAGTGTTTGAGGCCTTATCACCTTTCCACAAAAGTGTTAATCCTTTCTAACCTGACTGAACGTTTGTGTGTATGTGTATGTGTGTGTGTGTGTGTGCCTTCTCGTGCGTGCATGTGTGTGTAATGAAAGTCCCATAAGAGTCAACCTCTGCCCGAATGAGCCACTTTGAAATTTTAAATATATATGATATACTGAACAAGAATCTGATAATATTTTGCTTCATTCTGTACATCTGAATAATTGACCAGAGAGGGTGCCTACCAGTCAGCCTCCTGCTCACACAAGTAGATGAATAAGAACGATGTATAGATGACAGGCTGCTGTCGTCTCCTCCCACGTGGTGATTCACTAAGTTCCAGTAGATTGATGATGGCGGATCTTCTCTATCTAACACAAAGCTCTGGAGTCAGTCACTGTATCGTTGTGACTGTTGTGTTACTGTTCACTAATTTACTGTACCACTGTTCACTGTTCACTAATTTACTGTACCACTGTTCACTGTTCACTAATTTACTATACCACTGTTCACTATAGATCCCTAGGCACAAATATGTAAACAAAAAGCCTCGTGGCCCTCCCACGAGGCCTGTGTTGAAGATTGTTCACTGTTTTACACAACGTTCTAGTGATAGCACTGTACTTTTTTCTTTCCTATTCGCGGTTATAAACTTGGTGATACCCTAGATCTGTGATCTGACCCTGTATCCTTAATAATCCCGAGAATATTGAAGATATTCGTAGAGCGCGACCTTCCCGCGACCCTCCCGCTGCGGCTGACTCGGCTCGACTCCCGACTCGTCTGTGTGTGTGTGTGTGTGTGTGTGTGTGTGTGTGTGTGTGTGTGTGTATGTGTGTGTGTGTGTGTGTGTGTGTGTGTGTTTGTGTGTGTGTGTGTACTCACCTAGTTGTACTCACCTAGTTGTGTTTGCGGGGGTTGAGCTCTGGCTCTTTGGTCCCGCCTCTCAACCGTCAATCAACAGGTGTACAGATTCCTGAGCCTATCGGGCTCTGTCATATCTACACTTGAAACTGTGTATGGAGTGAGCCTCCACCACATCACCCCCTAATGCATTCCATTTGTCAACCACTCTGACACTAAAAAAGTTCTTTCTAATATCTCTGTGGCTCATTTGGGCACTCAGTTTCCACCTGTGTCCCCTTGTGCGTGTTCCCCTTGTGTTAAATAGACTGTCTTTATCTACCCTATCAATCCCCTTCAGAATCTTGAATGTGGTGATCATGTCCTCCCTAACTCTTCTGTCTTCCAGCGAAGTGAGGTTTAATTCCCGTAGTCTCTCCTCGTAGCTCATACCTCTCAGCTCGGGTACTAGTCTGGTGGCAAACCTTTGAACCTTTTCCAGTTTAGTCTTATCCTTGACTAGATATGGACTCCATGCTGGGGCTGCATACTCCAGGATTGGCCTGACATATGTGGTATACAAAGTTCTGAATGATTCTTTACACAAGTTTCTGAATGCCGTTCGTATGTTGGCCAGCCTGGCATATGCCGCTGATGTTATCCGCTTGATATGTGCTGCAGGAGACAGGTCTGGCGTGATATCAACCCCCAAGTCTTTTTCCTTCTCTGACTCCTGAAGAATTTCCTCTCCCAGATGATACCTTGTATCTGGCCTCCTGCTCCCTACACCTATCTTCATTACATTACATTTGGTTGGGTTAAACTCTAACAACCATTTGTTCGACCATTCCATCAGCTTGTCTAGGTCTTCTTGAAGCCTCAAACAGTCCTCTTCTGTTTTAATCCTTCTCATAATTTTAGCATCGTCCGCAAACATTGAGAGAAATGAATCGATACCCTCCGGGAGATCATTTACATATATCAGAAACAAGATAGGACCGAGTACAGAGCCCTGTGGGACTCCACTGGTGACTTCACGCCAATCGGAGGTCTCACCCCTCACCGTAACTCTCTGCTTCCTATTGCTTAGATACTCCCTTATCCACTGGAGCACCTTACCAGCTACACCTGCCTGTCTCTCCAGCTTATGTACCAGCCTCTTATGCGGTACTGTGTCAAAGGCTTTCCGACAATCCAAGAAAATGCAGTCCGCCTAGCCCTCTCTTTCTTGCTTAATCTGTGTCACCTGATCGTAGAATTCTATCAAGCCTGTAAGGCAAGATTTACCCTCCCTGAATCCATGTTGGCGATTTGTCACGAAGTCCCTTCTCTCCAGATGTGTTACCAGGTTTTTTCTCACGATCTTCTCCATCACCTTGCATGGTATACAAGTCAAGGACACTGGCCTGTAGTTCAGTGCCTCTTGTCTGTCGCCCTTTTTGTATATTGGGACCACATTCGCCGTCTTCCATATTTCTGGTAGGTCTCCCATCTCTAGTGATTTACTATACACTATGGAGAGTGGCAAGCAAAGTGCCTCTGCACACTCTTTCAGTACCCATGGTGAGATCCCATCTGGACCAACCGCCTTTCTAACATCCAGATCCAGCAGGTGTCTCTTGACCTCCTCTCTCGTAATTTCGAACTCCTCCAAGGCCGCCTGGCTTACCTCCCTTTCTCCTAGCACAGTGACCTCACCCTGTTCTATTGTGAAGACCTCCTGGAACCTCTTGTTGAGTTCCTCACACACCTCTCTGTCATTCTCTGTATACCTGTCCTCGCCTGTTCTAAGTTTCAATACCTGTTCTTTCACTGTTGTTTTCCTTCTGATGTGACTGTGGAGTAGCTTTGGTTCGGTCTTGGCTTTGTTTGCTATATCATTTTCAAAATTTTTCTCTGCTTCTCTTCTCACCCTGACGTACTCATTCCTGGTTCTCTGGTATTTCTCCCTGCTTTCTGGTGTTCTGTTATTCCGGAAGTTCCTCCACGCCTTTTTGTTCAGTTTCTTCGCTTCCATACATGCCCTATTATACCATGGATTCTTCTGTTGCTTCTCGGATTTTTCCCTTTGGGCCGGGATGAACCTGTTTACTGCCTCCTGACACTTTTGGGTAACATAGTCCATCATACCCTGTACAGACTTGTCTCTGAGGTCTGTGTCCCAAGGTATTTCACTTAGGAAACTTCTCATCTGTTCATAATTCCCCTTTCGGTATGCCAGCCTTTTGATTCCTAGTTCTTTTTGGGGGGAGATAAGTCCTAGCTCTACCAGGTACTCAAAGTTCAATACACTGTGGTCACTCATTCCCAAGGGCGCTTCCATCTTAACTTCCCTTATATCCCATTCATTTAGGGTAAATATCAAATCAAGCATTGCTGGTTCATCTTCTCCTCTCATTCTTGTTGGCTCTTTGGTATGCTGGCTTAGAAAGTTTCTTGTTGCCACGTCCAGCAGCTTAGCTCTCCATGTTTCTGGTCCTCCATGCGGGTCTCTGTTCTTCCAATCTATCTTCCCATGGTTGAAGTCTCTCATAATTAGTAGTCCAGATCCATTCCTGCTAGCAACAGAAGCTGCTCTTTCTATTATGTTAATGGTGGCCATGTTGTTTCTATCATATTCCTGTCTAGGTCTTCTGTCATTTGGTGGTGGATTATATATGACTGCGACTATAATTTTTTTCCCTCCATTTGTTACAGTACCTGCTATGTAGTCACTGAAACCTTCACAGCCCTGAATATCCATCTCCTCAAAATCCCAGCCTTTTCTTACCAGCAGAGCTACACCACCCCCACCTCTTCCTTCCCTCTCTTTCCGCATAACATAATAGTCCTGTGGAAACACTGCATTTGTTATTGTTTTCGTGATCTTTGTTTCTGTGAGGGCTATTATGTCTGGGTTTTCCTCTAGTACCAGTTCTCCAAGCTCATTTGCTTTATTTGTAATTCCATCTATGTTAGTGTACATCGCTTTGAGGCTCACTTTCTTCTGTCCCTTCTCAAATCGCCTCCTTGGTGAGTGTTCTGCTGGTGGGGGAGGCTGTTCCATGGGTGTGAGGACCTGGGAGGTGGGTAACAGGATCTCAGAGGATACTGGAATGAGGGGCGGGGGATCCAGTGAAGGGGGAGGGACAGGGAGGGTATGGGGTGAAAGGGGAGGGAGGACGGGAAGGAAAGGGGGGGAGGGAGGACTCGGGAGGAGGGGAGGGGTAGAAGGGTGGGGATTGGGTGTGGGGGGAGGGAGATTTGGCTGAACTTTTGAGTGGGGGCAGGGAGGGTTTGGGGTAGGGGGGTTTTCTATGCAGAGGAGGGAGGCGGGGTTGTCCTCCCTTCTGGTGTTACTGGGTAGCTGGTTGTGGGTTCCCCCCTCGCCTCTGGGGGTGTTGTGTTGGGAGCTGTGACTTCCTGGTTTTCCCCTCTCGCCCTGCGCCTCTTCCTTGCTTCTGCCGCCACGGCTCTCTCCTCCCTTGTCATGTCTCGCTGGAGGAATACATTTTTTAATTTTCCCACGTTTTTCAGGGAGCTCTTCCTTGATAGGATCCTCTCCTTTGTGTTCTCGTTTGCAAACACTATCTTTATCATTCGGTCTCGGTCTTTGTTGTACCGGCCTAGCCTGAAAACCTTCTCAATGCTATGCTCGGCCCCTTCCATGTCTAGTGCCTTTAGTACTTCATTCACTGCTGCTTTGTCCTTGTCATTCCACTCTGTCCTATTGGTTCCTTCCTGTTCCCTAATACCCACAGCAACCACTGATCTTTTCCTTTCCAGCAGTTGGCTAGTGGAACGTGCCGCCTCCTGCGAGGTGGCTGCTTTCATGGCCACCTCCATCACTGCAGTCATTACTTCAGAGTTATTTTTTTTTAGTATTTCCGCAAATGTTGCTTTTATTGTGGCATTCTCATCCAGAAAACTATTACCACCTTCTCCCTGGGTGGTTTTCTGACTCTCAGCCTCGATACCATTCTCTTTGAGGGTTCTAATCTCCTCCTTTGCTGCTGTCAGCTCTCTTTTCAGGTTGCTTATTTCGTTCTTCATTTCCTGCATCATTTCTTGCATCTCACTCTTGATGTCCTCCAGAAACTGGGCGAACATTTCCTTCATCTCGTCACCTTGGTTCTTTCCTGCTCCCCTGGGACCTCTGGCTGCCATCTTGACCCTGTTGGGATGGGGGAGGGAGAGAGAGAGAGAGGGGAAGAGAGAGAGAGAGAGAGAGAGAGAGAGAGAGAGAGAGAGAGAGAGAGAGAGAGAGAGAGAGAGAGAGAGAGAGAGAGAGAGAGAGAGAGAGAGAGAGAGAAAGGGAGTGGTATGTGTGTGTGTGTGTGTGTGTGTGTGTGTGTGTGTGTGTGTGTGTGTGTGTGTGTGTGTGTGTGTACTCACCTAGTTGTACTCACCTAGTTGTACTCACCTAGTTGTGTTTGCGGGGCTTGAGCTCTGGCTCTTTGGTCCCGCCTCTCAACTGTCAATCAACTGGTGTACAGATTCCTGAGCCTATTGGGCTCTATCATGTCTATATTTGAAACTGTGTATGGCGTCTGCCTCCACCACAACACTACTTAATGCATTCCATTTGTTAAGTACCCTGACACTGAAAAAATTCTTTCTAACGTCTCTGTGGGTCATCTGGACACTAAGTTTCCACCTGTGTCCCCTTGTTCGTGTTCCACCCGAGTTTGTCTAAAGAGTTTGTCTTTGTCCACCCTGTCAATTCCCCTGAGAATTTTGTAGGTGGTTATCATGTCTCCCCTTACTCTTCTGTTTTCCAGGTTTGTGAAGTTCAGCTCCCTTAGCCCTTCCTCATAACTCATTCCTCTCAGTTCAGGGACCAGTCTGGTGGCATACCTCTGAATCTTCTCTAACTTAGTCTTGTGTTTAACTAGGTATGGACTAGATATGGACTTAACTAGGTGTGTGTGTGTGTGTGTGTACTCACCTAGTTGTACTCACCTAATTGTACTTGCGGGGGTTGAGCTCTGGCTCTTTGGTCCCGCCTCTCAACCGTCAATCAACAGGCGTACAGGTTCCTGAGCCTATTGGGCTCTATCATATCTACACTTGAAACTGTGTATGGAGTCAGCCTCCACCACATTACTTCCTAATGCATTCCATTTGTCAACCACTCTGACACTAAAAAAATTCTTTCTAATATCTCTGTGGCTCATTTGGGCACTCAGTTTCCACCTGTGTCCCCTAGTGCGTGTGCCCCTTATGTTAAATAGCCTGTCTTTATCAACCCTGTCGATTCACTTGAAAATCTTGAATGTGGTGATTATGTCCCCCCTAACTCTTCTGTCTTCCAACGAAGTGAGGTTTAATTCCCGTATTCTCTCCTCGTAGTTCATACCTCTCAGCTCGGGTACTAGTCTGGTGGCAAACCTTTGAACCTTTTCCAGTTTAGTCTTATGCTAGACTAGATATGGACTCCATGCTGGAGCCGCATACTCCAGGATTGGTCTGACATATGTGGTATATAATGTTCTGAAAGATTCCTTACACAAGTTTCTAAAGGCCGTTCTTATGTTAGCCAACCTGGCATATGCTGCTGATGTTATCCTCTTGATATGAGCTTCAGGGGACAGGTTAGGCGTGATATCAACCACCAGGTCTTTCTCTCTCTCTGACTCTTGAAGTATCTCATCTCTCAAATGATGCCTTGTATCTGATCTCCTGCTTCCTACCCCTATCTTCATTACATTACATTGGTTTTGGTTAAAGAATGAGAGAAATGGGTGAACCATGAGCAGGGGATGAACAGTCATTTGTTCGACCATTCCTGCAGCTTGTCAGGTCTTCTTGAAGCCTCAAGCTGTCCTCCTCTGTCTTAATCCTTCTCATAATTTTGGCGTCGTCAGCAAACATTGAAAGGAATGAGTCTATACCCTCTGGGAGGTCATTTACGTATATCAGAAACAGGATAGGTCCAGGCACAGACCCCTGTGAGACTCCACTGGTGCCTTCACGCCATTCTGAGGTCTCACCCCTCACTGTAACTCTCTGCTTCCTATTGCTTAGGTACTCCCTTATCCACTGGAGCGCCCTACCAGTTACTCCTGCCTGTTTCTCCAGCTTATGCATCAACCTTTTATGGGGTACTGTGTCAAAGGCTTTCCGACAGTCCAAAAAAATGCAATCCTCCCATCCTTCTCTCTCTTGCTTAATCTTTGTCACCTGATCGTAGAATTCTATCAAGCCTGTAAGGCAAGATTTACCCTCCCTGAACTCATGTTGATGGGTTGTCACGAAGTCTCTTCTCTCCAGATGTGTTACTAGGTTTTTTCTCACAATCTTCTCCATCACCTTGCATTGTATACAAGTTAAGGACACTGGCCTGTAGTTCAGTGCCTCTTGTCTGTCACCCTTTTTGTATATTGGTACTACATTAGCAGTCTTCCATATTTCTGGTAGGTCTCCCGTTTCCAGTGACCTACTATACACTATGGAGAGTGGCAAGCAAAGTGCTCCTGCACACTCTTTCAATACCCATGGTGAGATTCCATCCGGCCCAACAGCTTTTCTCACATCCAGCTCCAATAGGTGCTTCTTGACCTCATCTCTTGTAATTTCGAACCTTTCCAAGGTCACCTGGTTTGCTGCCACCTGTTCTAGCGCCGTGACTTCTTCCTGTTCTATTGTAAAGACCTCCTGGAACCTTTTGTTGAGTTCTTCACACACCTCTTTGTCATTCTCTGTGTACCTGTCCTCGCCCACCCTAAGTTTCATCACCTGTTCCTTCACTGTTGTCTTCCTCCTGATGTGACTGTGTAGTAGCTTTGGTTCGGTCTTGGCTTTATTAGCTATATCATTTTCATACCTTTTCTCAGCTGCTCTTCTCACACTAACATACTCGTTCCTGGTTCTCTGGTATCTCTCTCTCTACTTTCTGGTGTTCTGTTATTACGGAAGTTCCTCCATGCCCTTTTGTTCAGCTCCTTTGCTTTCATACATTCCCTATTAAACCATGGATTCTTCCTTTGCTTCTCTGTTCTTTCCTGTTGGGCTGGGACAAACGTGCTTACAGCCGCCTGACATTTTTGGGTGACATAGTCCATCATGTCTTGTACGGACTTGGTTCCGAGTTCTGTGTCCCAATGTATATCCCATAGGAATTTATTCATCTCCTCATAGTTTCCCTTTCGGTACGCCAGCCCTTTGTTTCCCAGTTCTTTTTTGGGGGTGATAATTCCTAGCTCAACCAGGTACTCAAGGCTCAATACACTATGATCACTCATTCCCAAGGGGCACTCCAACTTAACTTCCCTTATATCCGACTCATTTAGGGTAAATATCAGATCAAGCAAGGCTGGTTCATCCCCTCCTCTCATTCTTGTCGGTCACCTTGACGTGTTGACTTAGAAAGTTTCTTGTTACCACATCCAGCAGCTTAGCTCTCCATGTGTCTGGGCCTCCATGTGGGTCTCTGTTCCCCCAATCTATCTTCCCATGGTTGAAGTCTCCCATGATTATTAGTCTGGATCCGTTCCTGCTAGCCACAGAAGCTGATCTCTCTATTATATTGATGGTGGCCATGTTGTTTCTATCGTATTCCTGTCTGGGTCTTCTGTCATTCGGTGGGGAGTTATATATGACTTCTACTATAATTTTCTGTCCTCCAGTTGCTATGGTGCCTGATATGTAATCAATATGTGTGTGTGTGTGTGTGTGTGTGTGTGTGTGTGTGTGTGTGTGTGTGTGTGTGTGTGTGTGTGTGTGTGTGTGTGTCTCGGTCTTTCTGTCTTCTCTCACTCTCTCTTTCTCGCTCTGTCTTTTTTCTCTCGCTCGTAATAGCTTGTTTAACTATACATTTACTCCACTACATGTGGGGGAGAGGAGATAAGAAGGAGGGAGGAGACAGGATAAAGAGAGAAGGAGTGAAAGGAGAGGGAAGGTGTGAGAGAGGAGAGGAACGGGAGGGAATAAGAGTAGAGGGAAGGTAAAGAGAGAAAAAAGAACGACGTGAAAGTAGAGGGAAGGAGGAGAAGGAAGGAGGAGAGAGAGGAGAGGGAAGGAGGAGAGAGAGGAGAGAGAAGGAGGAGAGAGAGGAGAGGGAAGGAGGAAAGAGAGAGGAGAGGGAAGGAGGAAAAAGAGAGGAGAGGGAAGGAGGAGAGAGAAGAAAGGAGGAGGGGGGGGAGAAGAGAGGGAAGGAATGAGAGAGGAGGGGAAAGGGAAGGAGAAAAAAAGAGGAGAGGGAGAGAGTGAGAGAGGAGAGGAGAGGGAGAGAGAGGGAAGAGAGAGGGGGAGAAAGGAAAGAGAGAGTGAAAATTGAGAAGTGTCACAAAGACAGGAATCAGAGAGGGAGACAGTGATATGTAAGTTTTGTTTGGGATTTTAGTTGTCTGTAGTAGTGGTTCTGTGGTAGGGATGGTTGTGTGGTGGAGTTTGATTTGTCCGGGTTAAGGCTGGCTTCACGATTCAATCCATCTGCCAAGACGCCTGGACCGAGGCAGACATCTGTCTGCCGGCGAGACGTGGACTAATCAGCTGATATCCGCACTTCCATAAAAAATAACAATAAAAAAGTATACAAATTTACTATATGTTAATTTTCTGTATTAATTACAGAATTAACAAAAATTAATCGTGCCTTAAGTCCCACTTTGTACTTCCCATTTACGAGCAGGAGATTACTGTAATAGAGGGAAACTGATAACATATACGGCATGCACAGACATGATGAATCAATAAATTATTGGGATTATCTCAACGGTCTGAAAATGTAGTCTCTGTAGAAGTGACCAAATAGGCATCACATAATATATACATGTAAATTACTGGAGGGTTAGGTCCCAAATTTGCACAGTAAAATGAAACCATACTGAAGTGAACAATATGGAAGGAAACATTATGCCGGGGTAGATGATTTTACCAGTTCAGTGGAATCTGTGATTTAAGGGGCTTTTTTGGGTTTAAACTATTAGTAGATTGTGGTATGGGAATAAATCTGAGGAAGAAAAGGCAATAGAAGTATATTTTTGAAGGAAAAAGGTTTGGGTAAAAGAAGCAGGGATGGAGCCTAGCCTAAAAATAACAATACCCTTAAGGAGTTTTACACTAATTAAGAGACTTAGAAACAAGATAAGGTATTTAAATGCTCTTGTCAGCGCAGAAACGTGTCTTATTTTTGCAGCAATTGAAACTTGGATGAATGTAGAATACAGAGAATTATTAATTAAATATATTTTTTAGTTTATTTATATATACAAGAGTTCTTATATTCTTGTAAATCCACAAGAACACATAGAGTTTCTGGAAGGTCCTTAATCCTAATTTTCCCCAAATACGACCCACCAATTGATTACCAACTAGGTACCCATTCTCTACTAAGTGAACAGAGGCTACAGTTAAGGATTGGCGCACAATCACTCCTCTCTGGCCAGGATGGGAACCCAGGCCAAAGCGCCTGCGAAGAGCAGCACAGTTTATTAAATAAACTGATTAAAATTATTTCACATGGATATGCAGATTAGATAAGGGTGAGTACTCATGTATATCAAAGAAAATTTTGAATGTACTATAATGTCAGACAGGCGATCGAAACAAATCCACACACTCAAAGTATCTGATTAGAATAAAATGAAAAAAAGCAATAATCTAATTTTAGGAATTATATACAGGCCACCAAACTTTGACAGAATAGAAGCAGAGCATCTATGGGATGAAATATGTAGAGCATATAGGTCAAACAGTGTTTGTGTTAAGGGTGACTTCACTTCCAGTGGAATGAACTGGCTGAAAAAACTGGAAATTCGGACACCAGATTTTTTAGAATTAGTTGACGATAGATTCCTTAAATAGCATATTAAGAAGCAAAAATGTGGAAAATAATATTTCAGATTTGGAGTTAGCTAACAGTAAGCGACAAATAAATGACATCGATATAAGAAGTGACCTAGGGAACAGCTGTCACAATTAAACTAGATTTAGCATGGAATGGCTTAGATGTATAAGAACAAGTTCTGTTAAAGTGCCAGATTTATGAAAAGCTGATTTAAATGGACTAAGAAATCTCTTGGGAAGGATAGATTGTCCAGACTTAAACTTGGGAAGTGCGTTCGTCTTGAAATGCAATGTGAACCTACAGTGGGGGAGACGTAGCAAGGGATTATGATATAAATTCAAAATATAACTTATTTAAAAATATTCTTAGCAAAGCCCAGGAATGTAGTATTAGTATACCTTATAAACTGATTAGATTGAAAAATAATGATCTCAAATGGATAACTGTAGGTCTACAAAAAACTTTGTATGTAAAAGAAAGGTTTGCACAAAAGGATTAAGAATAGGGAAGTCAACCTATCAATATAAATAAAAATGTAAATGTCCGTGTGTTCAAAATCGTTAATCTCCGAAAGTGTTTCACCAATTGCTTTGAAATGTATACATAACGTTCCATTTGCATCTGAACGGGTTTATATATACATATATATACTATATAGATGTCACGTCTGTGACAGGAAAAAAACATGCTTTTTTGAAAAACTGTTTTTCATGTTTTTTCATGTGAGTGGAAATCTTCAAAACCTCTTTACTGATTGCTTTGAAATTTTGATACTATGTTGCATTCGAATAGGCACATGTTTTTATATACCTACTATACACATACCTTACCTGTGACAGGAAAAACATGTTTTTTGTTTTTAAACAGCACCATCTGTTAGACGTAACCAACATTTGCTGTAATCTCCAAAAGTTCTTCACTGATTACTTTGATTTTTGAGACAACGTTCCATTCGAATTTGCACCTGCTTTTATATACCTACTATATAGATGCCACACCTGTGATTGGTAAAAAACATGTTTTTTTTTTTAAATTATGCCATCTGTTGCACGTAAAAGCAAAATATGCTATACTAAATATGTTACAATTCCATTTCAATGTTTCCAATTGCATTGAAAAATTGAATTTTCATAGATTTCGATTTATTTTCATTTTGATTTAAATATTTTGTGTGACATTGCATTGGAATTGAGCTGTGTTGTTTACCATACCGTTCATTTCATCAGTATAAGTATAGATGCCACACCTGTGACCGGTAAAAACATGCGTGCTTTTAAGATACTGCACCATCTGTTGCACGTAAAAGCAACACACGCTATACTAAATATGTTGTGATTCCATTTCAATGTTTGAATGGTGAATGTTTGACAGTGGTAAAATAAGATTTTGAAGACACGAAAAATTGCATGGGCCAGATACAAAAATTGTGTCATTGACTACAAAACATATATGAGATTGCTAGATGAATGATGGTTGATGCCGTCGAGTGTGTTTGCAAAAGTGTAAAGTGGACAAAGATTTTGTTCTTTTACCCTGTGGACGTAACCTTGTTGACTGTTTCCACATGTATTTGGTGAAATCAGGCAAGAAACCATCAATTCGTGTCTTTAGTCATGTTCTGTCGCAATTACTTGTTAAGTGCGGCTAGGAAGACATTGTAAAGTCAGTTGTTCATGCGCCAAGAAGACCCAACTCCCAACTATGTAGCTCCCATCAAACTGGTTGCTAAAGACTAATTTACAATTCACATTCCTAACTACATACCACCAACAGAAACTAAAGCCAAAGGTGTACATGAGTATGTTGTTTGCAAGCATACAGAACGAAGAACCAAGAAGCGTAAATTTATATGGTACTGTTGTATCGAGTGCAAAGTTCTACTGTGTAGCATGTACTGCTTCTTTGATTGTCACTCATTTCCGAAGTACTTAGTGTGTAATACAGTGTGTGACTATGAATAGTGTATGAGAGTGTACATATTGTCAATAAAATAAATATTGAACAAGTAATATTGAAAAAATTAAAAAAATTTGTGAACACAAAAATAGTGACACATATATCACAGTTCCTTGGAACATTATGAACGTTCTACTGTATACATATTGTAAAGGACACAACCGTGCATCAGATACGATAAAAAAAGTAATTAGAAAGCATTGAAAAGATAAAGGAAAATATATTTGTGGCACTTCGTGAGTCTTTAATCACCCGTTTGACCGCCTCTGGGAGCTTCCTGCACGAGCGAACACGTCTTGATGACGTCACATCGAATCTTCTCCACATTGCCACAGCCAAAGTAAGTAGTTTTTTGTACTTTGTTTATATATACATGTTCAGGGAAGGGATTTTAACAATTTACAAAGAAAAATATTTGGGGGGAGGAACACCTTATTTTCTGCACACCACCAGAATGTCTCAATAAAAGCCTCGCAGCACGAAGGTTAAAGAAACAAGGAAGGGAAAAAGAAACTATGACGTTTGTATAGCAGGTCAAGCAAAGACAAATCCCAAATGTTTTTTATGTTAAATAAACCTAAGATTAGGGAAAAATAAGGCCAATAAAAACTGAGACAGGTCAGATAATTGATAATGAATGACAAAGAAAGGTGAGTTTTATTTTAAATAAATATTGTGTTTGTATTTACTAAGGAAGAATTAAACATTATGCCTTCAGCCGAATAATTCTATATTGGTGATGAAGAGAACCGACCGACTGGTTTAGTAGTTACCAGGGAATTCCGTAGGGAATAAAGGAAAATTACCTATTAATAACGGTGGAAAATAATAACTTAGCAAAAGATAAACCTCATGGAATTCACGGCACAGATGCACAAAATGTTGATAACCTCGTAAACCCAGTCCCAGATATTATCTTCTTCGGAGACTACAAGATTTTCCTCTGAGGAGCGTCCCATTATGTGCCTCTGAGGAGGGTCACAGTATGTGCCTGTGAGGAGCGTCCCAGTATGTGCCTGTGAGGAGGGTCACAGTATGTGCCTGTGAGGAGGGTCACAGTATGTGCCTGTGAGGAGGGTCACAGTATGTGACTGTGAGGAGGGTCACAGTATGTGCCTGTGAGGAGGGTCACAGTATGTGCCTGTGAGGAGGGTCACAGTATGTGCCTGTGAGGAGGGTCACAGTATGTGCCTCTGAGGAGGGTCACAGTATGTGCCTCTGAGGAGGGTCACAGTATGTGCCTCTGAGGAGGGTCACAGTATGTGCCTGTGAGGAGGGTCACAGTATGTGCCTCTGAGGAGGGTCACAGTATGTGCCTGTGAGGAGGGTCACAGTATGTGCCTCTGAGGAGGGTCACAGTATGTGCCTCTGAGGAGGGTCCCAGTATGTGCCTGTGAGGAGGGTCACAGTATGTGCCTGTGAGGAGGGTCACAGTATGTGCCTCTGAGGAGGGTCACAGTAT
Organism: Procambarus clarkii; assembly: GCF_040958095.1. NCBI lineage: Eukaryota > Metazoa > Arthropoda > Malacostraca > Decapoda > Cambaridae > Procambarus > Procambarus clarkii. The sequence goes on along the minus strand of NC_091202.1, from coordinate 6,023,073 downwards.
GTGCCTGTGAGGAGGGTCACAGTATGTGCCTCTGAGGAGGGTCACAGTATGTGCCTCTGAGGAGGGTCACAGTATGTGCCTGTGAGGAGGGTCACAGTATGTGCCTCTGAGGAGGGTCACAGTATGTGCCTCTGAGGAGGGTCACAGTATGTGCCTCTGAGGGGGCTCACAGTATGTGCCTGTGAGGAGGGTCACAGTATTTGCCTCTGAGGAGGGTCACAGTATGTGCCTGTGAGGAGGGTCACAGTATGTGCCTCTGAGGAGGATCACAGTATGTGCCTCTGAGGAGGGTCACAGTATGTGCCTGTGAGGGGGCTCACAGTATATGCCTCTGAGGAGGGTCACAGTATGTGCCTGTGAGGAGGGTCACAGTATGTGCCTCTGAGGAGAGTCACAGTATGTGCCTGTGAGGAGGTTCACAGTATGTGCCTCTGAGGATTGTCACAGTATGTGCCTGTGAGGAGGGTCACAGTATGTGCCTCTGAGGAGGGTCACAGTATGTGCCTCTGAGGAGGGTCACAGTATGTGCCTCTGAGGAGGGTCACAGTATGTGCCTGTGAGGAGGGTCACAGTATGTGCCTGTGAGGAGGGTCACAGTATTTGCCTCTGAGGAGGGTCACAGTATGTGCCTGTGAGGAGGGTCACAGTATGTGCCTCTGAGGAGGATCACAGTATGTGCCTCTGAGGAGGGTCACAGTATGTGCCTGTGAGGGGGCTCACAGTATATGCCTCTGAGGAGGGTCACAGTATGTGCCTGTGAGGAGGGTCACAGTATGTGCCTCTGAGGAGAGTCACAGTATGTGCCTGTGAGGAGGTTCACAGTATGTGCCTCTGAGGAGGGTCACAGTATGTGCCTGTGAGGAGGGTCACAGTATATGCCTCTGAGGAGGGTCACAGTATGTGCCTGTGAGGAGGGTCACAGTATGTGCCTCTGAGGAGGGTCACAGTATGTGCCTCTGAGGAGGGTCACAGTATGTGCCTGTGAGGAGGGTCACAGTATGTGCCTGTGAGGAGGGTCACAGTATGTGCCTGTGAGGAGGGTCACAGTATGTGCCTGTGAGGAGGGTCACAGTATGTGCCTCTGAGGAGGGTCACAGTATGTGCCTGTGAGGAGGGTCACAGTATGTGCCTGTGAGGAGGGTCACAGTATGTGCCTCTGAGGAGGGTCACAGTATGTGCCTGTGAGGAGGGTCACAGTATGTGCCTCTGAGGAGGGTCACAATATGTGCCTGTGAGGAGGGTCACAGTATGTGCCTGTGAGGAGGGTCACAGTATGTGCCTCTGAGGAGGGTCACAGTATGTGCCTGTGAGGGGGCTCACAGTATGTGCCTCTGAGGAGAGTCACAGTATGTGCCTCTGAGGAGGTTCACAGTATGTGCCTCTGAGGAAGTTCACAGTATGTGCCTCTGAGGAGGGTCACAGTATGTGCCTCTGAGGAGGGTCACAGTATGTGCCTCTGAGGAGGGTCACAGTATGTGCCTGTGAGGAGGGTCACAGTATGTGCCTCTGAGGAGAGTCACAGTATGTGCCTCTGAGGAGGGTCACAGTATGTGATTCTGAGGAGGGTCACAGTATGTGACTCTGAGGAGGGTCACAGTATGTGCCTCTGAGGAGGGTCACAGTATGTGCCTCTGAGGAGGGTCACAGTATGTGCCTGTGAGGAGGGTCACAGTATGTGCCTCTTAGGAGGGTCACAGTATGTGCCTGTGAGGAGGGTCACAGTATGTGCCTGTGAGGAGGGTCACAGTATGTGCCTCTGAGGAGGGTCACAGTATGTGCCTCTGAGGAGGGTCACAGTATGTGCCTCTGAGGGGGCTCACAGTATGTGCCTGTGAGGAGGGTCACAGTATTTGCCTCTGAGGAGGGTCACAGTATGTGCCTGTGAGGAGGGTCACAGTATGTGCCTCTGAGGAGGATCACAGTATGTGCCTCTGAGGAGGGTCACAGTATGTGCCTGTGAGGGGGCTCACAGTATATGCCTCTGAGGAGGGTCACAGTATGTGCCTGTGAGGAGGGTCACAGTATGTGCCTCTGAGGAGAGTCACAGTATGTGCCTGTGAGGAGGTTCACAGTATGTGCCTCTGAGGAGGGTCACAGTATGTGCCTGTGAGGAGGGTCACAGTATATGCCTCTGAGGAGGGTCACAGTATGTGCCTGTGAGGAGGGTCACAGTATGTGCCTCTGAGGAGGGTCACAGTATGTGCCTCTGAGGAGGGTCACAGTATGTGCCTCTGAGGAGGGTCACAGTATGTGCCTGTGAGGAGGGTCACAGTATGTGCCTGTGAGGAGGGTCACAGTATTTGCCTCTGAGGAGGGTCACAGTATGTGCCTGTGAGGAGGGTCACAGTATGTGCCTCTGAGGAGGATCACAGTATGTGCCTCTGAGGAGGGTCACAGTATGTGCCTGTGAGGGGGCTCACAGTATATGCCTCTGAGGAGGGTCACAGTATGTGCCTGTGAGGAGGGTCACAGTATGTGCCTCTGAGGAGGGTCACAGTATGTGCCTCTGAGGAGGGTCACAGTATGTGCCTCTGAGGAGGGTCACAGTATGTGCCTCTGAGGAGGGTCACAGTATGTGCCTGTGAGGAGGGTCACAGTATGTGCCTCTGAGGAGGGTCACAGTATGTGCCTCTGAGGAGGGTCACAGTATGTGCCTGTGATGAGGGTCACAGTATGTGCCTCTGAGGAGGGTCACAGTATGTGCCTGTGAGGAGGGTCACAGTATGTGCCTGTGAGGAGGGTCACAGTATGTGCCTCTGAGGAGGGTCACAGTATGTGCCTCTGAGGAGGGTCACAGTATGTGCCTCTGAGGGGGCTCACAGTATGTGCCTGTGAGGAGGGTCACAGTATTTGCCTCTGAGGAGGGTCACAGTATGTGCCTGTGAGGAGGGTCACAGTATGTGCCTCTGAGGAGGATCACAGTATGTGCCTCTGAGGAGGGTCACAGTATGTGCCTGTGAGGGGGCTCACAGTATATGCCTCTGAGGAGGGTCACAGTATGTGCCTGTGAGGAGGGTCACAGTATGTGCCTCTGAGGAGAGTCACAGTATGTGCCTGTGAGGAGGTTCACAGTATGTGCCTCTGAGGAGGGTCACAGTATGTGCCTGTGAGGAGGGTCACAGTATATGCCTCTGAGGAGGGTCACAGTATGTGCCTGTGAGGAGGGTCACAGTATGTGCCTCTGAGGAGGGTCACAGTATGTGCCTCTGAGGAGGGTCACAGTATGTGCCTCTGAGGAGGGTCACAGTATGTGCCTCTGAGGAGGGTCACAGTATGTGCCTGTGAGGAGGGTCACAGTATTTGCCTCTGAGGAGGGTCACAGTATGTGCCTGTGAGGAGGGTCACAGTATGTGCCTCTGAGGAGGATCACAGTATGTGCCTCTGAGGAGGGTCACAGTATGTGCCTGTGAGGGGGCTCACAGTATATGCCTCTGAGGAGGGTCACAGTATGTGCCTGTGAGGAGGGTCACAGTATGTGCCTCTGAGGAGAGTCACAGTATGTGCCTGTGAGGAGGTTCACAGTATGTGCCTCTGAGGAGGGTCACAGTATGTGCCTGTGAGGAGGGTCACAGTATATGCCTCTGAGGAGGGTCACAGTAAGTGCCTGTGAGGAGGGTCACAGTATGTGCCTCTGAGGAGGGTCACAGTATGTGCCTCTGAGGAGGGTCACAGTATGTGCCTCTGAGGAGGGTCACAGTATGTGCCTGTGAGGAGGGTCACAGTATGTGCCTGTGAGGAGGGTCACAGTATGTGCCTGTGAGGAGGGTCACAGTATGTGCCTGTGAGGAGGGTCACAGTATGTGCCTGTGAGGAGGGTCACAGTATGTGCCTCTGAGGAGGGTCACAGTATGTGCCTCTGAGGAGGGTCACAGTATGTGCCTGTGAGGAGGGTCACTGTATGTGCCTCTGAGGAGGGTCACAGTATGTGCCTGTGAGGAGGGTCACAGTATGTGCCTGTGAGGAGGGTCACAGTATGTGCCTCTGAGGAGGGTCACAGTATGTGCCTGTGAGGGGGCTCACAGTATGTGCCTCTGAGGAGAGTCACAGTATGTGCCTCTGAGGAGGTTCACAGTATGTGCCTCTGAGGAAGTTCACAGTATGTGCCTCTGAGGAGGGTCACAGTATGTGCCTCTGAGGAGGGTCACAGTATGTGCCTCTGAGGAGGGTCACAGTATGTGCCTGTGAGGAGGGTCACAGTATGTGCCTCTGAGGAGAGTCACAGTATGTGCCTCTGAGGAGGGTCACAGTATGTGATTCTGAGGAGGGTCACAGTATGTGACTCTGAGGAGGGTCACAGTATGTGCCTCTGAGGAGGGTCACAGTATGTGCCTGTGAGGAGGGTCACAGTATGTGCCTGTGAGGAGGGTCACAGTATGTGCCTCTGAGGAGAGTCACAGTATGTGCCTGTGAGGGGGCTCACAGTATATGCCTCTGAGGAGAGTCACAGTATGTGCCTCTGAGGAGGTTCACAGTATGTGCCTCTGAGGAAGTTCACAGTATGTGCCTCTGAGGAGGGTCACAGTATGTGCCTCTGAGGAGGGTCACAGTATGTGCCTCTGAGGAGGGTCACAGCATGTGTCTGTGAGGAGGCTCACAGTATGTGACTCTGAGGGGGCTCACAGTATGTGCCTGTGAGGAGGGTCACAGTATTTGCCTCTGAGGAGGGTCACAGTATGTGCCTGTGAGGAGGGTCACAGTATGTGCCTCTGAGGAGGGTCACAGTATGTGCCTCTGAGGAGGGTCACAGTAAGTGCCTCTGAGGAGGCTCACAGTATGTGCCTCTGAGGAGGGTCAGAAAGAGGACCACTCTAGAAAGAGAACGCAGACGACTATACAGGAGACTGGAAAAATCACGGAAATGCTTGAACAGACGTGACTTTCACAATTTCCCAAAATTGGCACAGTATAATAACAACATACTGGATTGAAAGATATTGTAGGAAATTCAGAATAGATCCAGTGAGAAGTAAAGGTGACCTTAGGCACAATCAAGAGCACTGTCTTAATATCAGGGGTCCACGGCAGTTCAATACCCTTCCAGCAAGTATTAGATATATTGCTGGAACAAAGGTGGATATCTTATAACATCCACCCGGTTGTAACCCAGTTGTAGTAACATATCCACTTCAACCTGCATATAACCAGGTTGTAGTGGTTATGTGGACCTGTGGGCTGCTCCAAGCAACATACTGTTGGACCAAGTTATCCCAAGTCGAGCCATGCCCCAGGCCGGGCTCGGGGAGTAGAACTCCCGAAACCCTCTCCAGGATTGCCCCAGGAAATTAAAAGAATCATATAAATACTTTACAAATATCGGCACGTAGGAGTAATAGAGCAGTGAGGACAAAACTGTCCACGTCCAATGAAACTTAGTAGTAAATTGCCTATGAGATATAAATAGCTAAAATTGATCAGTAAGCAAAAAACAAATATATAAATCAGAACCAATGAGTAATAAGCAGAGGTAAAACGAGCATGGTAAAAAAATGAGAATAACACAACTTATAATAAAATAAGAAAAGGAGAAATGGGGAAATAACGTGTAATTATGCAAGAACAATGCACATAGAGGAACATGGCCTGAGAAACAAAAATTTGAGTGAACAAAATAAAGTAAATAAGATAAATTCTAATACAATAATAGCGTACCTATAATAATAAAGCGGAATGATAACTGATAAAGCCGTGACTTATAACGTATAGGGAATAAGATTGGGAGAACAAAATTTAACCAGTAACCAATAAAAATGGAGAAACAATATTGTGAAGAGCCATAAAAAGTTAAAAAAAAGAACAAGTTATATGTAAAAGTAACACGGGTAATAAAAATATATAGTAGATGACAGATGTTACAAATAAAATAAGAAAATGGGAGGTTACCCAGTTGCATTGGGAAAGGAAATCAACATTAAAGTAACAAGGCGGATGGATATATTGATAACATGAAAACTAATATAATATAATGCATATAAATCACAATACAGTTGATATCCAGTTTCTTGTTGTACCTCCTGTGCGTCGGCTCAGCACTCGATTTCCACTTATCTCTGCGCAGACTATCTTTGTCTCTTTATATTTATAGTGCAGGGCATTCTGTATGAATCACAATCACTTAAAGATGATCTAAATATGGTCCTGAAATGGTCAGAAGATTGACAGATGCAGGTTTAATGCTGACAAGTGTAAGGGTTTTTGAGGCTAGTTAATGATTTACAAGTTACAAACTAGATGGTATTGAGATTGCAAAAGGGATCCTCGGAGTTATGATTATTACGAATTTAAAAATAATAAAATCAATGTTCATAATAAGGCGAATAGAACACTCGGATTTATTTCTCGAAGAGTTAGTAATACAACACCCGGAGTTATTCTTCAGCTATATCTTACTCTTGTTAGGCCCTATTTAGATTATGCAGTTCAGTTTTGGTTGCCATACTTTAGAATGGATATAAATTCACTAGAACGCAACCAGCGTAGGATGACAAAGTTAATCCCACAAATTTGAAACCTGTCGTATGAAGAAAGATTTACGAAGGTTAATTTACATTTTCTAGAAAGGCGAAGAATTAGGAGTGACTTGATAGAGAATGAATACAAGTGAATGAATAACAAAGGGGATATTAGAAGTATCAACACAAAATAGAATATGAAACAATGGGTATAAAATGGGTAAGTTTAGATTTAGGAAAGAACTGGGTAAATAATAGTTTGATAATAGGGTTGTTGATCTGTGGAACCAAACACCACGTAATATAATAGAAGTAGGGTCCCTTTATTGTTTCAAGTATAGATTAGGCATATATGAATGAGATTGGGTGTATATAATTTATTTTAATTTAAATTATTTTATTTAATTTAATTTAATTTAACTATTATAATTTAATAATTTTAATTTAATAATTATGTTTTAATTATTATAACTTAAATTCTTCACGAGAAAGTAACTTCTCAGTCTAAATATACATAAGTAAATGTAGACAGCTTGCATCCGTCAGTCTCAGGAGGCTATGGAGTTGCACTCTGGTTGTCGGTCTGGAGTGGCTTCTCCAGGGTGCAAAGCCAGGGTAGGTTGATATGGGGGCGAAGCTGTTACCCATGCAGCAGGTCCCCCTCTCCACGGCGTCGAAAGTCTATATAATAAGGTTATATTGGCTATGTAATAAGGCACTCCCCACAAGTGCCCAGCATCAAGCATAGATGCTGGGCGACGCCTCCCTGCAAGTGCGTAGATGCCGGGTGACGCCTCCCCGCAAGTGCATAGATGCCGGCTGATGCCTCCTCGTAAGTGCATAGATGCCGGGTGACGCCTCTCCGCAAGTGCACAGTTGCCAGGCCATACCTCCCCACAAGTGCATAGATGCCGGGCCATGCCTCCCCATAAGTGCATAGATGCTGAGCGATGCCTCCCTACAAGTGCATAGATGCCTAGCGACGCCTCCCCACCAGTTCATAGATGCGGGGCGATGCAATCCCACAGTTATTATGACTCATGCATATGAGTAACGTTCATGTGCCTTGTAGTCGTAAATAATTAGTAAATACAACAATGCTAATATGAATTGTCTAGGGATGAATTAAACGACTGCTTCACAAACACATCAATATACTTCATGAAGGGGTAACAAAGAACAAACAATAAAAATGAGACTCAATTACTAGGTATATCCAGAAGTATTCAAAGACAATAATGAGGTGATAACAGTTTAATAAGTGCTGATTATTTGATTAATCTATACATGAATTGTTGGGTATGCAAATAATGTTCTACCCAGATAATAATGGTCTACCCAAGCGACTACACATTACCAATATATGACACACAAGAATACTCTCAGATACTCTGCTAGCTGAGAGTAATACTTATTAACATAATTATTAATACAAAAATATACTTTTATCACTAATAAGGTGTAATTTTAAAAATGTACCTACAATATTAAAGAATAATTACAGAGGTTAAATCCTGACACTAAGTTTGTAAAATGCATGCATCAGTGCTGGTATCCTTATATGGGCATCCCCCCACCATATACCAACTGACTCCACTCACATGACTAAACCCCCAACAAAAATAAAAATGACCAAACGGGCACATGGCAACATGATACAATTAACCTGAACAATATACTCAAAATACAAAAGGATGTAATGTCATCCTCCAAATAGCTGTGGAATGAGATGGGTAATATTAATGCTTATCATGATAAATGTCTGAATCAAGTATTATTGATTCGTAACATCCCTCTCCGTCCTTAAGAAAATATTATATTATAATTATGAAATTTACTGATGGTTAATTGCATATTTGTCTACAAGGGAGTACAGTATTAAGTACTCAACCAACAAGTAGGTAAAATCATAATTGTTGCCACTGAACGTCCTGAGGACAACAGTACAACCTGAACAATATATAGAAAGTATATGACTATTGAAATACAATTAGGACATAAAATTAACATCTCAGGAACATTATGCAATAAATCATGAATATAATATTTAAGAGTGTACATCTCCTTACATGAAAATAAATGCTATTTGAATCTTAGCTTCTGTAATGAGTTCCTTAACGTCAATGGAATGAAATAACTAAATATGGAAATAATCCAGAGTTCAATAGTTGACATAACACTTTTTATATGGGAACACATGCACTTCCCTGAGGCAAGTATACAATATACATTTCCTTCATTACATCGTGAAACACTGTCTCCCAACTTTCGTGATTCCATACCTGTACACCTTTGGGTTTGCAACACATATATCTCTCCAGGGCACTATATTATTTTGTCCTCCTGAGGTAAGTTTTCACATTCTGCTCATCACAACATTTGCTCCTACTATACTCACAGCACTTAGCAAGGTTCACGTTCACATAAGAATTAAGTACAATCCATATATCCAGATAAATGACAGTTTGGAAAACCAAATCTAGTATTGAAGTTTTCCCCTTAACTGGTTTCACCATTAACCTGATAGTAATCAAATAACTCCAAAATACTCACTTTAGTAATAAGGAACAGGTTACAACACCATTAAGTACTTACTCAACATCCCACAATGCACTATATGTAACCAGATAGTATAGATCCAACAAATACTTTCATCCTGGAGCACTTCAACAGGTGTATACAAGATACCAGAACTTGGATGCAAGGAACTCTGACAACTACAACTCAGTTGAGGATACCATAAGTATATCTCCCTCCATAGGCACCTTGTCGATTCGGTAGATGCCTCTGTTACCTTCAACCCCACCCATCTCGGTACATGTGTCATTGCTGCTCATTCTCTGGATGCAGCCTCCCGCTTGACCGCCTTATCCTGCCTTGCTGAGACCCCCCGTTCGGGTCTCCAAGACTGCTTGGTTGAATGCCAGTGTTGCCACTATTCTCCTCCCGCCCCATGTTGCGACCGGTGATCGGAATCTGCAGGACTGCCACGAAGATTTTCGGTATGTCCTCGAAGCCCAAGGCCTCCACCTGTCCTCCAGGTGGACTCGTTTACTCGTCCCCCTCGTGGTCGTCGCCTTCAACCCCTTCGGGTTGTGAAGATTACCTTTTTATGGTAGGACCCTTCCGCCCTCTGTCATTCTTGCTGGTGCCAGGTGCTCTGTCCAGGAGTACATTCCCTCTCCTCGGCTCTGTAATAAGTGCTGGATGATTGGGCATGGTGCCCTCCGCTGCTCTGGGACTGTCTCTCTCTGTCCTGTGTGTGGGGACGAGGGTCACTCTAAGTCGGAGTGTATTTCTCCCCAGGCTCACTGCCTCAATTGCGGTGAGGCCCACCCTACCTTTTCCCGCGGGTGTATATATTACAAGCCTGAGGCAGCCATCCTCAACCTGAAGAACCGGGAACGTTTGTCTTTTCCTGAGGCGAGGCGCCATGTTCGCCGGCTCCCGCCTTACGCTAACATCTCTTATGCTCGCGTGATGCGCTCTTCCTCTCCTCGTCCTTCCCGCCTTCCTCAGTCTCACAACCGTTTCTGGGCCTTAGAACCAGACACGCCCACCGCCCCCTCCTCTGTTCCTTTGCATTCTGACCTGGAGGGTCCCCCTCCTGTCTCTCTGTCTGGGTTTCCCTTTCTTTCTTTCTTCTCAGTCTCCCGTGTCTTCTTCCTCTTCTCCCTCCGATCCTCCTTCTCATCTTTCTCCTCCGTCTCTTAGCTCTTCACGCCGCCTGTCAGTGCGAACTGATGTCCATCGCTCTCCCAACAGCTGTCGTGTTTGCTCTCGTTCTGCTTCTCCTGTTGAGACAATAGAATCTGTTGCCCAGTACATTGTTGCGGGGACGCCTGTCTCTTTGAGTCAGAAGCGTAAGCCTGGCTCCTCTCCTTCCTCTTCCCCGGCAGGTAAGAAGGCTTCGCTTTCTTCCTCGCCCCCTACCTCTGACTCTCTTGCTCCATCTCCTCCCGTTTCGGCGGTTCCGCCCCCTATTTCTGCTATTGAGGTCTCCTTGGCCCTCGCTTCCCTCTCGGTTGCTGCCCTTGCTAAGGTGCACTCCCTAGCTTCTGTCCCTCCTGCTGCTGTCCTTGACCCTCGGATGTCCCCCCTTCTTCCTCCTCTAGACCCTGCTCGTCCACCCCTGGTCGGCCCTCCAACTCCCTTCGCTCCTTCTTTACTCAGTTTACCCATGCCTCCTAACCCTAACTTCGCTGACCCTGACCCTGATCCTGCGCTTCTTTAATGTGCTCTGTTTCCTTTTCACCTTTGTTTCTTCGTTGTTCTCTGTTCTGTCCTTTCTCTTCTTGTTGATGTCTATTCTTCAGTGGAACATTTGTGGTTATTACGGCAATTTCCTTGAACTCAAACTTCGGCTTTCACAATTTTCGCCCCTTTGTGTCTGTCTCCAGGAGCCGATGCTTGGTGCTCGTCCTGGTCGCTTTCGTGGTATTTCCTTGCTTCCCCCCCCCCCCCCCTCCCAAGCTGTTGCTGGGGCTCCTAACTCTTCTGCTCTCTTGATTCGCTCTAATGTTCCCTTTGTCCCCTTACTTTTTCCTTCGCCACTCCATTGTTCTGCTGCTCGTATCTTTGTGTGTAAATGGTACACCTTTTGTTCCATTTATCTCCCCCCCCCCCCGAGTGTCCCTCTTTCTCTTCCCGATCTTAAACACCTACTGGACTCCTTGCCAAGGCCTGTGCTCTTGCTAGGAGATTTCAATTGTTGACATACCCTTTGGGGTGATGTGATGTTGTGACAAACACCCGAGGTCGCCTTCGCGAACCATTCATCTTCTCTTCTTCCCTGTCTCCTCTGAATTTTGGCGAGCCCACTCATTTAGACTCTCAGACTCGCACCCTTTCCTGTCTTGATCTTTGTCTTTGCTCGTCTTCCCTTTACATAGATTTCGAGTGGCGGGCTCTTGATGACCTCCATGGCAGTTACCATTTTCCCATTCTTGTTTCCTTTTTCTCTTTTCACCCTCCCTTCTCCTTCCCTAGGTGGCGGTTTACTGAGGCTGACTGGCCCTTTTTTACCCTCCGTGCTACTATCTCCGACCTTTCCATTCTGCCTCTCCCTCGCCCCCTCCTCCTTTATTATGACACCGTCTACAATGCTGCCCTCTGCTCTATTCCTTTCTCTTCCTCTCGGGGACCGCGGAAGTACGTTCCCTGGTGGAATGTGGACTGTCCTCGGGCTGTCTGCTGTAAGCGTGCAGCCTGGAAGAGACACCGTCACCGGCAGACGACTGAATCTTTTCTTTTGTTTCTGAAGGCAAGTGTGGAGGCCCGTAGGACCATCCGTTTGCCTAAGCGTGCATGTTAGATGTCTTATGTCTCCACCATCACGTCCGAAACTCCTCTACCGCTGATCTATAAGCGTATTCGCAAGATAGTGGGTAAGTTCATGCCCGATGTCTCACCTGCACCTCTGTGGTACTCTTGTGGTGGACCCGTTGCAGGTCGCGGCCGAATTGGGTTCCAACTTTTCGTCTGTTAGCTCTGGTTCTCATCTCCCTCAATCCTTCCTTCTTCGTAAGTCTCTTCTTGAATCACGTCCTTTGGATTTATGTACCCTTCTTAGTCTTCCATGATCCCTTCTCTCTCTCTCTCTGAGCTTCAGTCTGCCCTGGCCGTCTGCAGTTCTATGGTGGCAGGCTTCAATGGCATTCATTATGAGATGCTTCGACATCTCCCTCTGTGCTCGTGTCAGTATTTACTGAGTCTATTTAATCGGATCTGGGAGTCGTCGTAAGTCCCTGAGGACTGGCTCGATGCTGTTGTCCTCCCTGTTCGGAAACCAGTGTCTCTCGGGTCATTCCCCAAGGACTTCCGCCCCATTGCGCTCACGAGTTGTTTGCAAACTCTTTGAACGTATGGTTAACGTTCGTCTGATGTGGTTCTTAGAACACTATCTTCAACTCTTCCCTTCTCCACTTGGTTCTCGCAAGTGCCGCAGCACAACGGATGTCCTGGTGAACTTGGAGGTCTATATTCGTACTGCTTTTGCTGCGAAGATCTCCGTTGTTGCCGTTCTTTTTTTACCTGGAAAAGGCTTACGACACTACCTGGCAGTATCGTATTCTGTCCCAACTTCAATCTTTTAGCCTGCGTGGAAATCTCCCTCTCTTCCTCCAGAGTTTCCTCTCTCATTGTTCCTTTCGAATGAGGCTTGGTGCCACACTCTCTCTGCCCCTTTTAGGCAATATGAGGGTGTGCCCCAAGGTAATGTTCTGGGCACTACTCTTTTCCTTGTTGCTCTCAATGGTCTTCTTTCATCCCTTCCTTCTGGCATCTTCTCCGCTTTCTATGTAGACGATCTTACCCCTTTGCTGTCGAGGTGATGATTCGCCTCTCCTTCAACAGCGGCTTCAACTTGCGACTGATGCCGTGTCGTCCTGGGCCACCGATAATGGCTTCAGGTTCTCTCCGTCTAAGACTTGTGCTATGACTTTTACTCGAAAGTGTGTCATTCTTCGTCCCTCTTTGTCACTTTATGGTCGTCCCCTTGTGTACAAGGATTCTGCTAAGCTTCTGGGGTTAATGTTTGACACTCGTTTGTCATGGTTGGCCCATATCTCTTACCTCCACACTGAATGCTCTAAGGCCCTATGCCTCCTTATGGTTTTGTCGCATACTTCTTGTGGGGTGGATAGGCAACCCGTTCTCGCACTTTCTTACAGTCAATTTTGACTTATTAAATACGTGCATATGTGACATACTTAACATACTAGTTTACCTTAAAAAGCCTCATAGGAAACACCGACCTTACCTAACCTTCTTAGTATGTTAAGATAAGAATCTTATTGCTTCGTAATTACAATTATTACTTAACCTATACCTATAATAGGTTAAGTAATAATTATAATTACGAAGCAATAAGATGCTTATCTTAACATACTAAGAAGGTTAGGTAAGGTTGGTGTTTTCTATGAAGCTTTTCAAGGTAAACTAGTACGTTAAGTATGTCACATATGCACGTATTTCGTAAGTCAATATTGACTATACGAAAGTGCGAGAATGGGTTGGGATAGGTGTATGCTCCTGTCTTTACATTCCTCACTTGTCCTGTCTAAATTCGATTATGGTTGCACTGCTTATTAGTCCGCTTCTCCTACTATTCTTCGCTGTCTTGATGCTTTGCACCATGCTGGGTTGCGCCTTAGCTCTGGTGCCTTTCGTTCGACTCCTGTCTTCAGCTTGAATGTGTACATTGGCTTCCTATCTCTCCAAGACCACCGTGATCGTTACCGTCTTTGCTGTCTTGCAATATCCTTCCTCTCTCGCCTCTGTTGTGCTTTGACTTTTACCCCTCCTGTAGTTCCTGTTTCTCTTCTCCACGTCCCTCTTTCTGTCCGGCTATCTCACTTACAGGACTCTCTCTCCATTTGTCTTTCTCATATTTCTCCTCGTATTGTTCCTTCCTTGCCCCATGGATGGTCCCCCTTCCGAAGTTTTGTACATCCTTGATCCACGTTACTAAAGCTTTTACCCCTCCTACGTTTCTGAAACGCCTTTTTCTTGAGCACTTTTCTTCACACTCCCGCTCCGTTTCCATCTTCACCGATGGGTCTAAGTCTGCAGATGGTGTGGGCTACTCCGTTGTTTTTCATGACCGCACTTATATGTATCACCTACCTTCGGAGACTAGCATCTTCACAGCGGAACTTTATGCTATTCTCTATGCTCTCCGTCTCTAGCTTTCTCGTTGTCAATCCTCCTTTGTGACTGTAGTGGACTCTTGTAATGCGCTCGTGGCTCTCTGGTCCTTTAATCCTGTCAATCTGGTTGTCGTCGAGATTCAACATTGGCTGCTTCTTATCTCTAATAAATTTAAATCCGTAGAGTTTTGCTGGGTTCCCATCCATATTGGTGTTTCTTTAAATGAGCATGCGGATGCTGCCACTAGAGAGGCTATTCGCTCTTGTCCCTTTTCTTGTAAAGGTGTTCCTTTTTCTGACTTACCCGGTTATTCATTCCTCCATCCTTGCCCGTTGGCAGGGTTGTTGGTCTTCCATTGTTGGTAACAAACTGCGTACTCTTAAGCATTGTGTGTCCCCGTAGCCTTCCTCCTAGCACCGTAACCGTCGGTGGGAAATGACTCTAGCAAGGTTGCGTCTTGGCCATACTCTCTTAACTCACGGTCACTTATTGGAGCGCCACTCAGCTCCTTATTGTCCAAATTGCATTGTCCCTCTTATCGTCGTGAATATCCTTGTTGAATGTCCTGACATCCAGGACGAGCGTGTGTCTTGATTTCCGACTGTCCCTCGCTATCACTTGTCCCTCGATAGAATTCTTGGTGAACTGGATACTTCTGATATCGTTCGCCTTATGCATTTCTGTTTTCGTATTGGCATCTTTGGTGCTAATTAGGACCTCTTTGATTATTCAGCGCATTTGATGGTGCTACATAGCCTTTCCGGTTTGGTGCCTTCTTTTGATAATTACTTACTTATAAGGGTGTATAAAAAGAGCTGGCCAGGGTACATTACATGGGTATATAGAGCTAGCCAGGAATTCGTTCTTGTTATTCGGTTGTTGATTGGATCTTGCTTGGGTCTGAAGAGATACACAGTCTGACTTCTTAGACTTTATTGGTTGTGGTAACAGAATATATATCTAGCGCACCAGGGTCCTGTGGCCCTGCTCTAATCTAGGTCAGTGTGGTACTGGCGGCCTACTGCGCTGCTCTGAGGAATGACATCATGAGCCCACAGGCAACAGGATTGGTTATTCACCAACCGTCTTGGAATTTAAAGGCTAACACCGCTCGGACGTGCTACCAAGTCGACGTTCCTTGTCGACAATCTCTGGCTACAATGATACTGAAGGACCCTTGGTGGCATACAATAATGGCTTACAAGTAAAGTTTCAGATTAAATATTAAAGGATGGATCAGTTGTAGATTAATACTAACAATGCTCGGATGCGCATAAAAATTAGAACATAATTGACTCAGATAAAAATCATGGTAACAATGCATCAACTGGAGCAAGGCCAAGAAGAACATGAGCATGTCTAAGCATTAGTAATGAACAATACAATTCACAGTATTGCCTAAAACAAAATTATCAACATGTTGTGTTAATAGCATGAGCTTTGAAAATAATAAAGACAATTATCTGCATTAATGGAATAAGAGTTATGACCTAACAACCACAGTGAATTTTTTAATTTGATAAAAGTAAAGTAAAAAAAAAAGTACAAGGTTTACAAGGACTGGCCCGCGAAGGCTAACATCTTAGTGATAGCAGTCAGGAATCACTGGCCTCAATGTGGTTGCGCTAGAAACGTAATGCAGTAGTGGAACTCTTGATGGCATGCACTGTAAAAAATACAAATGGCACAGTAGGCATTACAATGCATCTAAATAAGGACACAAAACAACGTTGAAAGAAGTATATACAATACATTATACAATAATAATAATAAGACACATGGGGAGAAGTTTCCAGAATGACAACTGCAGAATGTACTTAAGTATATATTTTGTGAATGTCAACACCTAGTTCATCAAGAGCACTATACAACTCTGGCTCTCACTGAAGGTCAGGAACAGATGAAACTGCATGTGACCAGTTGTCATCTGGGTGGTTAATCTTGTTAGCATCTAGCCATTAGACGTGTGGTGAGTGCATGGTTAAGACTAAAGGTCTAGATCTAAGATTATAGGTGCTGGCATGTGGTAGCGCGACATCAAGTAGTTTGTCATCCACAGTAGGTGGTGTCCAAATAGAAGAATCTGTCTGGGTAAGGTCATTGTCATCTTCTACATCAGTCTCATCAGCAGTCATTTTAGCTAACTTCATGTGGTCTAGAGGTTTGTTTATGAACTCTCCTGTTAACAAATTCTTAAGTTTGAACTTGTTACCTTTGACAAGCTCTATTACCTTATATGGACTCAAGAATTTCTTAGCTTGTACATAGGGCCAGACTTGTGTTGGTTAAGTACCATTACGACAGATCCGACAGTTATCTTACTGGGCTTAGCTCGTGTAGTCTTTGCTCGAGTAAACTCTGCTGTTGACTTGGACAGTGTTCTCGTATTTTCTTGAAGACCAGTTGCATTTGTCTATGCTTTACTTGACCAAAATCATCTAGAGTTATACAAAGGAGCAGGGGGTACATTAGTCAATTCATTAAGGATGATCTTATCTGCACCATAACGAATGGCATGAGGAGAGTCTCCTGTAGAGGCATTAGTTGAAGAATTTATGGCAAACTGAATTAAGGGTATGTACTCATCCCAATTACTGTTATCAAAATTCAACGTGACTCTCATGGCATCTAACACTTTCTTGTTAGTACACTCTGCTAACTCGTTACTAGCTGGATGATATGGCATAATTCTACATTTTTTAATGCTATATATATAATTCACACAAACTAGTTAAGACACTATTACTGAACTCTGGGACCATTATCTGAGTGGATTACTTTTCGTATACTATATCTACAAATTATTTGGCCATGGAATGCACTGGCTTTTTCTGGTTCATGCTTTTTTGTTCGGGATAGGAACTAGTTCATAATACCATGAAAAATTGTCAACCATTTCGAGCAAGTATTTGTTACCTTTTTCAATTTCTGCAAAATTTGTCAACAAATCCATTGATACTCATTCCCAAGGGGCTTTAGTCACTGGGTACACATTAATTGGGTTAGGTCCCACAATGTGTCTCTTGTAGTGTGAAGCAGGTTAAACATCTGTCAACATAATGAGCAACCTCTTTAGCCATTTTGGGCCAAAAATACTTCAATCAACCTTACGGGAGTGTATGATCCTTTCCTGGATGTGCATTTGCAGGAGCATCATGGATAATCTTCAACACAGTTGGCACCAAGACAGCTGGAACGACTGACAACGCCTCCTCGGAGGTGTCCCTAGCTTTACTACTCTTCCCAGTAAATTGTCTAACATCACTAGTTCTTTCAGTGGTACTGGAGATTTGTGAATCTGAGGAGTATCTTGCTTAGTCAAAATCTTAATGACAAGCGCCCATATGGGGTCCTGTCTTTCTTTTGTCTCTACTATTGTAGCGTCTATTGCTGGTAATTTGACTGGATTGTAGCTACGTGTCGAGAAAACGCATCAGCTTCAACATTCTGTTTTCCTGGGATATCGCCAAGTGTAGAATTGAGCTCTTGAATTGTGAGTAAATATCTAGCAAGTATTCCAACATTATTCTTATTCTTGAACAAGGGAATTAATGCTTGATGATCTGTAAGAAGTGTGAACTGGGTAATTGTAAATTATATCCCTGAAATGTTTAAGAGCCCATACAAATGCTAGAGCCTCTTGCTCTTTTGCACTATAATTTTTCTCTTTCTTAGGCTTTCTACGGCTGACATAAACTATTTCGATCTTTGTGACCTTCGGCTTGAAGTAATGCAGCACCTAATCCTACATTACTGGCATCTGTGACCAACGTAAAAGGTTTAGAAAAATCTGGGTACTTAAGGACAGGTGACAAGAGCAATGCTTCTTTGTGCTTTCTGAATGACTATTCTTGGGCTTCTTCCCAAACAAAGGGTTCATCTTTTCTTTTCAACTTGTAAAGTGGAGCGGCTATAATAGAGAATCCAGAAATAAATGAATGATAAAATCCTACAAGACATGCGAACTGTCTCACAGCTTCTGCATAATGAGGCTTTAGAAAATCATGGGCAGCAGTAATTTATGACACATCCAAGGCAATACCTGAAGGGGGGGGGGGTGACTGTATGACCTAGGAAATTATGCTTCTCCTTTAAAAATTAGCACTTTAAGAGTTTTAGTTTTAAATTTACTTTTGCGAGCTTTGCAAGTACTTTCTCAAGGTTTTGGAAGTGAATCTAAACATCTTGCAACATGATTATGAGATAGATCATCAAGGTACACTAGAAGAGTTCTTCCTATTAATCTATGAAATAGGTTCACCATGAGCCTTGAAAAGGATATTGGGCTCCTTTGCAAACCAAATGACATTCTCTTGAAATGAAAATGCCATTAGGGGTCATGTTACTCTTGCAGGCTCTAGCAGGCTGTCCACTGTTTTATTCTCCTCATCAAGTAGGATTTGCCAGAATCCCCCTGCAACAAATGTAATGTTGAAAATACTTTGTTTCGTCCTATACTTTACAGCAAATCATTTAAGACTGGAAGCAGGAAACGATCAGATATCATTACTGTGTTAAGCTTCCGGTTGTTGATTACCGATCTCTTTGTCCCATCTCGTTTTGGTACAAGAATCAATGGAGCGTTCATGGTGAATTGCTCGATTCAATTACATCGTCTTGTAACATTACCTCTATGAGTCTATAAACTTCTGCTCTCTGAGAATTCGGTAAACGGTATGCTAGAACATAATTTGGTGTTGTACTTTGTTCAAGGGGAATTTTATGAGTTATGAGAGGAGTGAGACCTAAGTTTTCCTCAGGCAGAGCGATGACTGTTCTGTTTTTATTTAAAATTTCCAAAAGTTGAACCACAGAGTCAGGGAAATCCGTAGGACTGAGGTTTTGTGCTTGCACCTCTGACTGAGATCCCCGTTTTCTTGGTGTGAGTGTACACACAGTATGTTCCACTGAGACATCATCCACCATTCGCACCGGTAATGAGTAATGGGCAAAATCAACAATGGGGTGCCAGACTAAAGATGGATGTCGGCATTATTAGTGTTTGCAATGTACAATGTAACAGTACCATCCAGCACTATGTGCCAGGAGGGTTCAAAAACGTACCATTCACTTTACATGTTTCACTTTCTGCATTGACATCCAACAACTCAGGAACTCCATGAATCTTAACGCTTATTCTTGTGAAAGAATGTGAGTGCAGTAGTGTCAGCAGCTGTGGAACCACCGACTTCAGAGATGGAAGCCGCTAGGCGAGCAAGATGACGAGAATCCGTTAGGGTGTCCCCCTCCAGAATGTCTCGATACTCACTCTCCTGAGGAACTCCACATCTACGATGCTTCAATTGAGGACCTGTTTTCTTGAGCATGCTACTGCGAGAAGGATCTGACAAACCAATGCTAACAAGTTGGCTGTTGACAAAATGAATGTAATCTGTTTTACTGTTGAACTCATAACCCCTCTTAAACATACTGCATAGTGGTATGCCGTGATCCTTGATACTAGTGATCCAACTATGGGGAAACAATACAATATTTTCATCGATTATGGTGTACAAATCTAAGAGAATGTCACCAGGAAAATGGATTCTGTCAACAATTAGGTATGTTATGGACAGAGTGATGTCATTTAACTTGAGTGGGAGGTCGATTTCTCCCTTAACTGTTACTTTTTTTCCTGAAACACCCTTCAGGAAAGGTATGGGTGATTTTCTTACTGTGACAGAGTGCTTACTTGCAATATCTGTAAGAACCGAAGGCTTGACAATATATATTTTAGCACCTGTATCAATAAAGACTTTTAGTTCTCTACTAGGGCTGATACTAGTGGACCATCACTTGAAACTGTTCGATTCACTACTTGTGATTTATGTTGCCTCGGTTGTCTGCATCTCATCTGGGTCAAATTCACTTGGGTTCCATCAACATCTACAACTGGTCTTTTGTCAGTGTCCTCCTCTAAGTGTCCAAATCTGTTTTGAAAACCTACTGAGTACACAGGGAGGGCACTAGGGTTTGCTAGCTTGAATTGGTTAAAAAGGGGGCTTTGCAAGTTTCCTGATAACGTGAAATGAATGTTCTGATCTCCAGGGTTCTGTGACCTGGTAATTGTATTTCGAGTGATTAATGTAGTTACGGGAATATTTATTCTGTCTTGGAAGCTGTGCGCCTTGCCAAGACTGACCATGGGAGCTACGAGGTGGAGAGGACTTTTGCCGAGCTCTACAATCTACAGTGTGGTGACCAACTTGTTTACGATTCTTGCAATATGGGAGCCTAGTGTTATTAGAATGACTAGAAGACAGAAAATTGTTTGGCAGGTTATGATCTAGGTGCGGAAAACAGTCCTTTGCCAGGTGGTTAGACTTACCACAATGCCATCACGAGGTAGTGGTTGATTGTGAACTACAGCGTCGTGGCAACTAATGAGGAGGAGAATTTGACTGCGGGCTACAGCCATTGGTGCGGTTCTGCAACCAAGCATTTTGTGAGTTTGTGGAAAGATGGCACTGAGAACTTGTTTCTAAATTTACAGTATCTTAGGGTGGCAACAATTGAGCATTTCGGGTAGCCAACTTATCTGCTACATTATTCATGGCCTCAAACACTTCCCCAATTTCGTGTTCAGATTCTAAATTTTGTTGTTTTAGGATATAATTAGTGTGCTCTAGAACAAAATGCATTAAAGTCCCTAATGCTATAATTTTGGGCATTGCTGTTGGGGTCAGTGATTTGTTTTTATCCACCCATGATGAACTCAATATAGCAGTCTCTAAGGCATACAAATACTGAACTAGACAGCTAGTAAATGCATTATATGATTATCCAGACTGCATGGTGGCATTGGTAATTTTCTTAACTAACTTATATGGATTGAGGGTCTCCTTTGTTAACAAAGTGATGGCGGAAGACATCCTTAAAGTCTGCTCATGACTGAAGGCCAACAATGACTTTCTTATCTATCACAAAACAAGAATCACCTTTGGCAATTGTTAGGTCTGCATCATCAGCTGACCTAGCATTTGGCAAGTAATCATCATCAGAAGGCTCTGAAAAACGAGCTTTGGCCTTTGCTTCCACTTTGCTAAACCATGATTCCAATAAGTGAGCTTCTCCAGAAAAAAGTGGAAGAGCCATTTCCTGCACAGAGTGCTGGACCTTAATATAAGCAACTGTTCCATTTGAGTCAGAAGGAATTGCAACACTGGCAGGTATTTTCACTAAGGTAGAGTGTGCACGGGAACACAAATTATAATTAGGTACACTAGGGATAAAAATAGAGTGTTTAAAAATAACACCACTTAAAATATCAAACTAGGCTCAGGTAAGTAAATGGCAAGAATAACAAATTTAAATTGTAGTTAGGCAAAACAAAAAACTTGGAATCAACAAAATTGTGAATTAAATATGCAATCTGGTATGAGCCTGACTTTAAACTAGGGTAATGTAATTAAGTGAACCAGGCTAAGCACAACAAATTTGATTATAAAACTGGAAGGTGTAATGGTAAATTTCAAGAAAAGAATACCAGTATTCGTGCTTGTTATACTGTTGTTGATTAGACCTTGCTTGGGTCTGAAGAGATACACAGTCTGACTGCTTGGACTTTATTAGTTATGGTAACAGAATATATATCTAGTGCACCAGGGTCCTGAAGTCCCGCTCTAATCTAGGTCTGTGTGGTACTGGCGGCCTACTCGGAAGCGGCTACTGCGCTGCTTTGAGGAATGACGTTATGGGTCCACTGGCAACAGGATTGGTTATACACCAACTGTCTTGGAATTTAAAGGCTAACACAGGGTATATTATACATAGGTAAATAGAGCTGGCCAGGGCACATTATATGGTATATAGAGCTGGCCCAGGGTACATTATATGGGTATATAGAGCTGGCCAGGGTACATTATATGGGTATATAGAGCTGGCCCAGGGTACATTATATGGGTATATAGAGCTGGCCAGGGTACATTATATGGGTATATAGAGCTGGCCCAGGGTACATTATATGGGTATATAGAGCTGGCCAGGGTACATTATATGGGTATATAGAGCTGGCCCAGGGTACATTATATGGGTATATAGAGCTGGCCCAGGGTACATTATATGGGTATATAGAGCTGGCCAGGGTACATTATATGGGTATATAGAGCTGGCCAGGGTACATTATATTTGTATATAGAACTGGCCCAGATACATTATATGGGTATAAAAGATGGCCAGGGTACATTATATGGGTATATAGAGCTGGCCCAGGGTACATTATATGGGTATATAGAGCTGGCCAGGGTACATTACATTTGTATATAGAGCTGGCCCAGATACATTATATGGGTATAAAAGCGCGCCAGGGTATATATTCATAGGTGGTAGAAAAGTGTATGGGACGTTTATGACGTATGATAAGAGCATAATATTTGACTAAGCCTCTGAACTCTTTCTAAACTTAAATTTAAAGGAATAGTTAATAAAACATCATCTTTATTAACGTTGAGTGATAATATTGTGAATCTAAAAGTGGAATCGCTGGTAGGTGCTCGTTCTTGTGTTTACATTTCATATGTAATGTAAACCCAGACCACCAGCAAGTGTCCATCTTGGCCAGCTGAGTCAGCACACACCTGGCCGCCACTCACCTTGCCAGCTGAGAGTCCAGGCAGCACACACCTGGCCGCCACTCACCCTGCCAGCTGAGAGAGACGAGTCAGCACACACCTGGCCGCCACTCACCTTGCCAGCTGAGAGTCCAGGCAGCACACACCTGGCCGCCACTCACCTTGCCAGCTGAGAGAGACGAGTCAGTACACACCTGGCCGCCACTCACCTTGCCAGCTGAGAGAGGCGAGTCAGCACACACCTGGCTGCCACTCACCTTGCCAGCTGAGTCAGCACACACCTGGCGTCCACTCACCTTGCCAGCTGAGTCAGCACACACCTGGCTGCCACTCACCTTGCCAGCTGAGTCAGCACACACCTGGCTGCCACTCACCTTGCTAGCTGAGTCAGCACACACCTGGCTGCCACTCACCTTGCTAGCTGAGTCAGCACACACCTGGCTGCCACTCACCTTGCTAGCTGAGTCAGCACACACATGGCTGCCACTCACCTTGCTAGCTGAGTCAGCACACACCTGGCTGCCACTCACCTTGCCAGCTGAGTCAGCACACACATGGCTGCCACTCACCTTGCCAGCTGAGTCAGCACACACCTGGCTGCCACTCACCTTGCTAGCTGAGTCAGCACACACCTGGCTGCCACTCACCTTGCCAGCTGAGTCAGCACACACCTGGCTGCCACTCACCTTGCTAGCTGAGTCAGCACACACCTGGCTGCCACTCACCTTGCCAGCTGAGTCAGCACACACCTGGCTGCCACTCACCTTGCTAGCTGAGTCAGCACACACCTGGCTGCCACTCACCTTGCCAGCTGAGTCAGCACACACCTGGCTGCCACTCACCTTGCTAGCTGAGTCAGCACACACCTGGCTGCCACTCACCTTGCCAGCTGAGTCAGCACACACCTGGCTGCCACTCACCTTGCCAGCTGAGTCAGCACACACCTGGCTGCCACTCACCTTGCCAGCTGAGTCAGCACACACCTGGCTGCCACTCACCTTGCCAGCTGAGTCAGTACACACTAGGCCGCCACTCACCTTGCCAGCTGAGACCATATTGTCTAGTATTAATCAATCTAAAGTTATCTTTATTAGTTATTATAAATGTTTTAGAAAATAATCTTTCATAAAATAAATTATTAAAATTTAATAAATTCTAAAATTAAATCTATAATTAATATTTTATAATTCTAAAATTAAATCTATAATTAAATTATAGATTTATTAAATGATGTTAATAAATTAGTTACTTATTGAGAATAACTTCAGCGACCTGAGCTTATTAAATGCTTAAGTTTAAAGTTATATTTAAATGAAATAATCATCCAACAGCCTAATTCGAAAATCTGATTAAGTACTTAAAATAATTAAACACCAAGATGTTTATGTGGGACCCAACAACTATTTATTCCATACAATTCACTGAAGGTAACATTTATTGTAAACAATTTCCCACAATGAGGGCCATATGTGGAGTGATGAGTGTCATATTGGGAATGATAAGATCCATATACGGTGTGACGAAGTCCATATGGGAATATATATGAGGGCTGTATTAAGAACCGTGTGGAAGATTGGTTAGGATTATATGGGGATTGATAAGGGTCATACGGGGAGTGGTGAGGGCCATGTAGGGAGTAAATAAGGGTGGTATAGGGAGGGATGAAGGCCATATGGGGAGATGATGAGGGCTTTAGTGTGTGAGCTGAGAGCCATATTGGGAGTGATCAGGGGCCGTATGGAGAGTAATGAGATCAATGTGGAGTGATGAGGCCTGAAAGGGGGAGGTTTTCTCTACGATATTCCTGTGCAGTCTCTAAGATTTTGGCTGGCCAACTATGTGTTAAACATGTTAAACACTGTTGTCTTCCTTAGGTGATGGATGAGTATTTATGACTCCATTGTAGGCTTCAGTAAGATTACATGCAGGTTTCAATAACCATTCTTCCCAGCAACCAGAAGGCCTGCCTGGTCAGAGACTGAGCCACCGGGACATTATACCCATAATCTTCAACTGGTAGTCAGTTCTCGGATCTGTATGTATGATAATGTGTTGTCAGTGTTGCATTAGTGAATGGTGCTGTCCATATGGAGAGTGATGAGGGCCGTGTGGGTAGACATGATGGACATATCAGGAGTGATGAAACACCTCATGTGGGGGAGTGATGAGTGTTGAATGGGGAATGATTAGAGCCACATGAGTAATTGTACATATAATGGAATTGAAGTTGGATGGGTGGTGAATGTTGAAGGCCAATACATACCACATTGGGTTGTTATGTGGTAGGTATGGGTACCCATGAAGGCCGTAAGGTGAGTGATGAGGGCTCTAAAAGGGTGTTGAAGATCCTATGTGGATTGAAGAGGCCTGTATGGTGAGTGATATTGGATGTGATGAGAGCTTATAGTTAGTGATAACGGATGTATTAGGTGTGATTGTGAGAACTCTCCTATGCTTACCTTCATACGAGGTGGACCTCAAGCAGAAAGGACTGCTTATGTGTAGCTTTTACTTTAGGCTAGTGACTATAGGAAGACGGGAGCAACCGCCGGGAGTCACTGAGGGTGAAATCCCTATCCACTGCACTAAGCGTTGACTTCCTCTTAGTACAGGTGCCACTAAGTACGGGTAGATCCTAGATTCTCACATCAAGTTTGTAATTTGATGTGTGGTGCTATGAATTGGGTTTCGAGTTCCCAGGAGCAGCCTTCATTAAAAGATCCCATTACTAGACAATCGTTCCAAGTAGAACATGATTGAAACAAGAATGATTAAAGGGCTGACATCAAAGATGGTTTTCTATAACAATAACCAATTTATTAACAAAGAGATTAAACTACTACAACATCGAGTTTATGTTATGTTAATATCTATGCAGTGGCACTTTAACAACAGCTACTTAACAACCGTGAACAGCAACGACTCCTGCCAATTGCCGCAAGGCTGAATACTGAACTAAGCTGAACACAGGTGTGCCCACTGACGACACAAAATTGCAAGCAAATAATTCCACAAGACTAAGTTTACACAACAGTGAGTGTTACATTACATTAATGTCCATCCAGTGGCACATTGTAAGACAGCTATTCAGTAGTCCATCAAAAAATAACAGCAGTGTCCATCTTGTTGTCACTTTGGGCTGACTAAATGAACTAACTGAACAATGTTGTGCCTACTGGTGACATGAGAATGCAATCAAGAAACCCCTTCAGTATCCTGCAATACAGTAACTATTGCAAACAACATCAAGGCAGGTTCTAAAGCAAGTCTCCAATAATCTCCTATCTGTTACGTTAATTCAGCAAACACAAAACATATTGAAAACTTTCATATATGGTCTTTAATAGGTGAATAAATAACTAGTATTGAGAATGGAGCAGGAGAGCATATGAGAAACTTTTACTCCAAAGATACAAACATATAGGTTTTATAATATATGGTTTTTCTAAAACTATTTTATTCCTAATGTATTACAAATACTTTTTACATTTTTAAATATAAAATTTATGGTCTATTTTGTAAAATTCATTAATAAATTGTGAATGATATTTAACCCTTAAACTGCGCAAATCATATATATATGCTTTCAGTGACAAAACTGAAACTGCGCATGTCATATATATATATGATTTCATGTCTAGCGCTATAATTTAAATGCCCCGCCTGGGATAAGGGCAGCTATAATGCAGCCATGACCGATAGTTGCCAGATGCCACCTAGAAAAAAATCCAGGCCAACATTCTTGAGTGTGAGAGCTTTAGTATTGAACAAGTCACCAAGGCTGGCGCAACCAGCACGAGCTCACAACACCGCTGTTCAACTTGTGACCACAACATCGCCTACAAATGCCATAATATATATGTTCATCCTATTATTTAGCGATGATAGTGTTACAGAAGACCCCTGACTGTAATAAAACTAACCAGGATTCTGACAATAGCAGGGTTGTGGTGATATTTTAGTGCTGTGCTCCATGGAAGGTGGAGTAATGCTGTGGGAGGGAGGGTGGTGGTGTTGTCTTCTGACTGTGTGTGGCCACCTTTTATTGACTGCACTCACCATACCAGCTTAGTGGTTCACTATGGTGAACACAAATGTAGATACTTATATAAAACGTGTGTATAGAGTGTAATAACAGCAATAGGAGTAGGTTGGGATCCGCCATTTTGGTGAGGGAGGTGCGTCGTCTGCATGACTTATCATGTTGTTTACTGGTGGCCACTATGGTCTTTGGCCACCATACCAGCTTATTCGTACAGGTATGGCGAATAAAACAGGTAGATACTTATATATAATGTGTGTATATAGCATAATAACACCACAAGCAGCATTGTTGGAGGAGAAATATTAATGCGTCTGGCCATGAGGGCGCCTCCACCAGCTGACAGTGTGAGTAGCTACGTCGTCTTTGTGCCTTTACTCACCATACAAGCTTAGATGAACAGTTATGGTGAACAAAACATGTAAATATTTATACATAACATCTGTGTATAGTGAATAAATGCAAAAACAGCATTGAGGGAGGAGAATGAGGGCGAGTGAGGTGTTGTTGAGGAAGGGAGTGGCAGGCTGGTGTGTGGCGGTCACTCCTCGTTCCATTTTGACTCACAATACCAACTTAGTGGTTCGTTATGGTGAGCAAAACATGCAGGTACTTATATATAACCTGTGTATATAGTGTAATAGCAGCAAAACTATTTGTTATTGTTTTATGAACAAAATAATTGAATCACTAATATGCACACCATAATTTTGAGAACAGCGATGGTTCACACATTTTATTATATAAATATATCACAATTCACTGTATTGAATAATAAACAAAAAAACTCAGACATTGAAATAATTAGGTAATAATATATTTGTGGCAACTGCCGCCTGACAGCTCGAGCGGAGTAGACCTTGTCTGGCGAAGGCTCTGTCAACGCCCCTTTTTTGCCAGACTTCCCTACCCTATTGTGGCTAAAATATGCAACCTACATTTTTTTTTCTGTGATCAGGGAACAAAAATGAACACTTTTATAAGATGAAAGATTTTTTTTTTTTTTTTTTTTTTTTTTTTTTTTTTTTTTTTTTTTTTTTGCTCCTGTGGGTGTTAAAGCAATTTGGACCCCTAGCGGTTTGAGAGTTAATGACTGTATGAAACATTTAAAATACATTTAGTTGTTCTATGATCAGGTAAAATTAGTTTTCATAATTTTGCTAAAAATCTCTCTTTTTAACACAATTTGACTCTTTATGTATCCCAATAAACAATAATATCATGTTTAAAAATTAAATATATGTATTATTCCCTACAACCTATATAAATAAAAATGGAAATGTTCATTTGTTCAAAATCGCTAATCTCCGAAAGTTCTTAACAGATTGCTTTGAAAATTTCACACAATGTTCCATTCGCATCCAGCCAGGTTTTTATATACATACTATATAGATGTCACGTCTGTGACGGTAAAAAAACATGCTTTTTCTGAAAACTGTTTTTCATATGTTTTTCATGTGAGGGATATCTTCAAAACCTCTTTACCGATTGTTTTGAAATTTGGACACAACGTTGCATTCAAATAGGCGCATCTTTTTATATATTTACTATATACATGCCTCACCTGTGACAGGGAAAAACATGCTTTTTTTGAAAAACAGTGCATCTGTTGGACGCATGAGCAACACATGCTGTAATCTCTAAAAGCTTTTCACAGATTGCTTTTAAATTTTGACACAACATTGCATTCGAACTGGCACGTCTTTTTATTTACTTTCTATATAGATGCCAGCCCTGTGACCGGTAAAAACATGCGTTTTAAAAACAGCGCCATTTGTTGCACATAATAGCAACATGCACGCTATGCTAAATATGTCACGAATTCCATTTCAGTGTTTCCAATTGCGTTGATAAATTTTATTTTCATAGCTTTTGATTTATTTTATTTTTATTGAACTATTTTGTGTGATATTGTGTTGGAATTCAGCTGTGTTGTTTACCATACCATTCATTTCGTATGTATAAGTATAGATGCCACATCTGTGACAGGTAAAACTATGCTTTTCTTGAAAAACAGCGCCATCTGTTGTATGTAAGAGCAACACACATGCTATACTAAATATGTTACAATTTCATTTCAATGTTTCTGATTGCATTGATAATTAGAATTTTCATTGATTTTGATATATTTTCATTTTGATTTAATTATTTTGTGTGAATTGCATTGGAATTGAGCTGTGTTGCTAACCATACCGTTCATTTCGTGAGTTCAGTTTATTTTTTTTATTTTTTCATCTTTTCATTTCATAATTTAACTGTTTATCATATATTTCAGTGACGGAAATATCAGATCACATGATGTTCCCAATTTTCTGATGGGAACATCAGACCATTTGGGATGCCATCGGACGAGGGAGTGGGGAATGGTGGGGTTCACAAGGGGACAGAAGTGAGAGATGGTGGGGAGGACGAGGGGACAAGGGAGGGGGCGTAATGGTGGGGAACAACGGGGGAGTTTGGGATGGTGGGGACGAGGGGATAGGGGAATGGAGGAATGGTGGGGAGGACAAAGGGACAGATGAGTGGGGCATGGTGGGAAGGAAAAGGGGATGGTGGAGTGGGGAATGGTTAGGAGACCAAGGAGATGGGTGAAGGGGGGAATGGTGGGGAGGACTGGGGGACAGGGAATGTTGCTGTGGCTCAGCAACCTTCAATGCTTGCTCAAGCTCAGCAACACGTGGCTCAGCACATGCGTTGCTGAGCCACAGCAATGCGTGGCCGGGTACTGCTAGTAATTTATATAAATTGTAAATTTTGCTTGATTGATGTGTGAAACATTCTTAAATCATTTTGTTGTCTTATAAATTATTAGAATATCATTTTGTTATATTTTATTATTTAGCTAAGATTTTCTTCTTATCCAACCATCCCCCTACCATCGTCACCCAGACCACCTCCTACCACCAAGGTGAAGTGGGGAATGGTTAGGAGACCAAGAAGACGGATGAAGGGGGAATGGTGGGGAGGACTGGGGGACAGGGAAGGTTGTTGTGGCCGGGTACTGCTAGTACTCGGCCACCCACACAACCCCTTATAACAGCCGTCCACTCCATTCCCTACCTACCATCACACCTACACCCTATCACAGCCGCCCACACCTCCCCATACCATCGCCACCCACACCTTCCCCTACCACTACCCCCTACCACTACCTCGTAATCCACCATCCTACCACTGCCACCCACACCACCCCTGTATAACAGCAGTCCACATCATTCCCTACCTACCACCGCCACACAAACTACCCCTACCACAGCCGCCCACATCACCCCATACCATCGCCACCCACACCTCCCCCTACCATCGCCACCCACACCTTCCCCTACCACCACCTCGTAATCCACCATCCTACCACTGCCACCCACACCACCCCCTACCACTACCACCCACACCACCCCCTACCACCGCCACCCACACCACCCCCTACCACCACCACCCACACCACCCCCTACCACCGCCACCCACACCACCCCCTACCACCACCACCCACTCCACCCCCTACCACCACCACCCGCACCATTCCCTACCACTGCCACCCACACCACCTCGTACCACCGCCACCCACACCACCCCCTACCACCACCACCCACAACATCCCCCTACCATTGCCACCCACACCACCCCATACTGCCACCACCCCTTATCACTGCCACCCACACCACCCCCAATCATTGCCACCCACACCACCCCCTACCACCGGCACCCACACCACCCCCTACCACCGGCACCCACACCAACCCTTACCATTGCCACCCACACCACCCCCTACCACCGCCACCCGCACCATTCCCTACTACTGCCACCCACACCACCTCGTACAACCGCCACTCACACCACCCCCTACCACCGCCACCCACATCACCCCCTACCACCGCCACCCACACCATCCCCTACCATTGCCACCCACACCATCCTCTACCACCGCCACCCACACCACCCCCAACCACTGCCACCCACATCACCCCTTATTGCCACCCACACCACCCCCTACCACCGCCACCCACACCACCCCATACAATCACCACTTACTCATCCCTGAACAATCACCACCCACACCACCCTGTACAATCGCCACACCACACCACCCTGTACAATCACCACACCTCACCACCCTGTATCACCAGGCTCAGTGAACACACACAGGATATTTGCGGGCAAACCGTCATGTCCTTCCGCAATGCCATATTTTGGATAAATTTTTTAGGTTCATGTATTTATATGTATATATGTTCCAAATTATATTACAAGACAGCAAGGATAAAGAGTTATTACACAATATAAAATGATTATCTTGCTCTATTTTGTTTATATTGTGATTTAAATAAAAAAAAATAGGTACATAAAAATGGCAGCCTAGCATACGGACAATTACAGGCAGGTCCCACCCTCAGTTTGTTTCCATCCCTCAGTCCTGGCAGGATATATACCTACACACCGCTCCTCTGTTTGGTAAGATAATTGAACAATGCTACACATACACACCACCATCACTACCACACACACACACCACCACATCCACACTTCCACACGACCACTATCACCACTGCCACACCACCGCAACCACCACTACTACACAACCACACTCACCACCACTACTACCACAACCACACTCAGCACCACTGCTACCACACCACCACAACCACACTCAGCACCACTGCTACCATACCACCACAACCACACTCAGCACCACTGCTACCACTAAGTAGTGAAATATGTGACGAACACCGTGTGCACCAGCTGTCAGGTGTGCCTAATAGGCCCAGGTGTGACAGCTGGTTGAGGTATGTAGGCCTTCCGGTATGTGGGGTGTTTTTTTCCAGATGTTTGGCGCGCGCCGGACGCGTGTGAGCGTCCGGTGTTTGGTTACGCGGTCTGGGATGATGGGGGGTTATGTTGGGGGGTTATGTTGGGGGGGGGGTAGGAGAGTATGTGGGCTATGTGGTGCATGAGGTATAGTAAGGAATATGAGGATTCGAGTGGAATATGTGGATAAGAGTAGTTGAATATGTATGGGTGTTTGCCGTAGAGTTAATCCTGTGTGTGTGTGTAGATAATAGTTGATTAATAGATGAGTCTAGGTAATGCTATGTAGAGGGTGTGTGGAGGTGTGAGGGGTTCCAACATAGGTGGATATGTTGATGGGGTGGGGGGGAGGGGTGAGGGGAGCTTCCCCTTGGCGGTAGAGGGTTGGAGGGTCATTGTGGTTTAGAAGCGAGGGTGGGATGGGTTTGCAGTTTTTGACGGCCATTATTTTCTTCGAGCTATGCCATACACGGCAGGAAGTGTCGAGGAGGGTGGGGGAGAATGAGAGGAGGTAGCAGTTGGCGGAGGTGGTCTGTCTTATGTAACAATGCACAGGGGTTGTATAGGTGACAGACCAGGACGGATGTGGTCCATTAGCCTTAATCGTTTTTCAAAGTCTACAGAAGGTGTGTTCTCTTTACCTTTCAGTGGCTAACTGAAGAGTATTTCCAGCAGGTGTTTGGGTTATATTTTCCCCTCCCCCGCCCCACTCCCCCTCAGCTCCCCTTCGTCAGGGGACAAGTGGCATCTATCATGGGTAATTTCACACTCCAAGGGTCTGGAGGACTGCTTTGAGAGAGTTTTGACATAGCACACACCTCAGCCGGAATGTTTGCATTTTCTTGCTAGTGAAAGAGAGAATATATGCGCCTTTTATAACATTCTTTGCTGGATATTTTAACTTTTTCTCACACAAGCAACCATATTGACGGTGCGCAATGACTGCCATTACTTCCTCCTACAAGGGCGGAAGTGCCGGGGGATCCATTACCCACTGTGGTTTCGTTAAGGAAAGGGAGATGTAGCTACTGTCAGCGGGCCGCACCTGTTCACTTACCATCCCCCTCACACTGGGGGGAGTGAGGGCAATGGGGTGTACCATATCTCTCTCTCTCTCTCTCTCTCTCTCTCTCTCTCTCTCTCTCTCTCTCTCTCTCTCTCTCTCTCTCTCTCTCTCTCTCTCTCTCTCTCTCTCTCTCTCTCTCTCTCTCTCTCTCTCTCTCTCTCTCTCTCTCTCTCTCTCTCTCTCTCTCTCTCTCTCTCTCTCTCTCTCTCTCTCTCTCTCTCTCTCTCTCTCTCTCTCTCTCTCTCTCTCTCTCTCTCTCTCTCTCTCTCTCTCTCTCTCTCTCTCTCTCTCTCTCTCTCTCTCTCTCTCTCTCTCTCTCTCTCTCTCTCTTTCTCTCTCTCTTCTCTCTCTCTCTCTTCTCTCTTTCTCTCTTCTCTCTCCCTCCTCTCTCCTCTCCCCTCTCCCTCTCCTCTCCCCCTCTCTCTCTCCTCTCTCCTCTCCTCTCTCCTCTCCTCTCTCTCTCTCTCTCTCTCTCTCTCTCTCTCTCTCTCTCTCTCTCTCTCTCTCTCTCTCTCTCTCTCCTCTCCTCTCCCTCTCTCCTCTCTCCCTCTCTCTCTCTCTCTCTCTCTCTCTCTCTCTCTCTCTCTCTCTCTCTCTCTCTCTCTCTCTCTCTCTCTCTCTCTCTCCCTCCTCTCCTCTCTCCTCTCCCTCTCCCTCTCCTCTCTCTCTCTCTCTCTCTCTCTCTCTCTCTCTCTCTCTCTCTCTCTCTCTCTCTCTCTCTCTCCTCTCCCTCTCTCTCTCTCCTCTCTCTCTCTCTCTCTCTCTCTCTCTCTCTCTCTCTCTCTCTCTCTCTCTCTCTCTCTCTCTCTCTCTGCTCTCTCTTGGCAATATTCTTTCTCAAAGGTGTGTCATGAGCTCAACATACAAATTCCAAATGCAGGACTAGGGCGGGAGAGAGCCTTTGTGGGCGGCTCCCTTCTTGGAATCTGACACACAACTGGGCTAAATACAACAACACCGCTCACATAATCCGCGCTCCAACAGACCCCCCCTCCCCCAGCCTCTCCTCCCCCTTACCATCAACCATCACCCCACCCTCCCCTACATCGATTTTTTGTGCAAAGCCTTTAGTATTATTTTTGATCATATGTGTAACCTTGTATCGCAACGTGACCAACATAGTAACATCATTCTTTGTTCATATAGCATTTTTTAAGAGTAATGAGAGTCATAAGGTGGTCTTCAATCTTATTATTATAACAAATCATAATTTTGGGTGTAAACACAACTGCATGGGATACACATAGCAGTCAGTAGTTACTCTCTCTCTCTATTCAGATCATTTAATAGTTGGGGAAAAGTAACATCAATTCCTTTCTCCTGCTGCCGCTGTTCACGTATCTTTTTTCATTTCACTTAGACTGACAGCTCACCAGAGGATGGAAGACTAATGTCAATTTTCGAGCCCCCATCACTCTCACCCTTATAACCTTGTAACGTAACATGACCAACATGATGACATCGTTCTTTGCCCAAATATCATTAATAGTAACGTGACCAACATGGTAACATCCTTCTTTGCCCAAATATCATTTTAAGAGTAACGAGCAACTTTCTGTTCGATGTCTGAATATTGAAATGTGAACCGTGTTTAGCCCTTACATTCCTAACACAATAAAACATTAGCACATTCAAAACACAATAAACACAATAAAACATTCAACAACCGGTTGACATAACATAATGTAGCTTCATATTCACTGTGGTAAAAAAAACAAAAAAACATACATACACATCGCGGTCAGTCCTCGCTATACCTCAAACGTGCCGTTCATTCTTTCTCCCTTAGGTGAGCAATGTTCCCCACATACAAATTCCAAGCAAAGTAAACATATATAAGACTAATGTGGAAAAACATAGTCTTGATACTATTATTAAATTGACTTGTTCATTATCCCCGAGTTCAAGGCTGTCTCTTAAGACCTACATCATCCAAATGTAAACAGCAATCGATGAGAATGAGACCGGATGAGTCGATAGTGAAATAGCTCTGGGTTATGTCTGTTTTCAGTTCTTGTAACACAGTCAATGTAGCGTAATGTGGTAAAACAGACTTTCTGCTGCCTAAATAAATAGCATTTGAAAATGTATGCTCAATCACTACTCAATCTACTCAATAATCAATAATCTACTCAATCTCCATCCCACTATTCATCCAACACCAAATACTGCTGTGCAGACCTTGTAACACACATCAGCATTAGCGCTCACTTCTTGTAACACACAGTCAATGCAGCCTAATGCGGAAAATAAACTTTCTGCTGCCTAAATAAATAACATTTGAAAATGTATGCAAGTCTAGACAATTTCCTATAGCCCTTACATTCTAAACACAAATAAAATATTAGCACCCTCTTGTATCGCATTATATCATCATTACGTAACGTGGAAAACTTCTTTGTGTCTGATGATCAAATAGCATTTTTTAATAAATGACGTCAGCTTGGTCTTATGCCATTAGGACTGTATTACACTGTACGCAACAGTAGACTTGTAATATCATAGCAAGACAATGTCGCAGAATGTTCAACGTTCAATACTGAAGTAGTGAGCGAGGCACTTAGTAACGTAACGTGGAAATCAACCTTCTGTCTGTTGTCCGAATATCATTATTGAAATGTGAACCCCATTTAGCCAAACACAATATCTCCATTACATCTCATACCATATAAATATTACTGTCTGCCAGTTTTAGCCCTCTGTAATACAATGTAACGTAACGTAACGCGGAAATCATCAACTTTTTGCTGTCCAAAATGTCATTTTGAAATGAAAAGTGAGACTTAGTCCATCTCCATTTTATCTTTTACCATATTGGTGTCTACCAGTTTTAGCCTCTGTAACACATTGTAATGTAACGCGGGAATCAAATTTCTACAGACCAAAATAACATTCTTAAATGAAAGTATGACTTAGCCCGTCTCCATTACATCTCCTACCATATGAATATTACTGTCTGCCAGTTTTAGCCCCTGTAACACTTGTAACATAACATGGAAATCATCAACTGTCTGCAGTCCAAAATAACATTTTTAAATGAAAAGTGAGACTTAGCCCATCTCCATTACATCTCTTAGCATATAGATATTAGTGTCTACCAGTTTTAACCCCTGTAACACATTGTAACGTGGAAATCAACTTTCTGTCTGATGACCAAATAACATTATTGAAAATGTAAACCTTGTTTAGCCATTACATCCAGACACAAATAAAATATTTCCGCAGGCCTGTTTAGTTCTTGTAACACATTATATCGTTAGGTAACGTAACGTGGAAATCATCTTTCTGTCTGATGACCAAATATCATTTTTTTTGTAAATGTGAAGCTTTGTAGATTTAATTTTAAACACAGGTGAGTCACTAGTCCACGAACTAAGAGTGGTGAGTTAGGAAGAATAACTTTGTGAAATATGCACTGAAGAGTTTGGGGAGACGTGATCACTACCTACAAATTCTAATATTTTTTGTTAACTGCGTGATCACGACATATACCTCATGGTCTCTTGTTCCGCCTCTCACTAGTCAATAAACACAATTTTGTATCATTTCTTGACTAAAATAGCACTCTGAAACATCTTTGCACTTTATTTTTTCATTGACACATGCACAGCCATCAAAGGGAATCTCACTACTGCACGGATGTCGTGTGTGTGTGTGTGTTAAATAAAAGGTCCTTACATAGCTTATCATTTTCTTTGAGAAACTTATATGTGGTGATCATATCTCCCGAGTCCACACAAATAACCCACACCAACCCGCATCCATATTAAGAAAGACAAAGAGAGAGAAGGCATACATAGCTTGGTTATTGCATCTAGTTTTAAAAAGAGGTAAGAATAAGAAGAGTCATGTACCATAAAAAATACTTTACAGCAACCATTATTTATGTGCAGTAAGAGGGAAACGGTATCTGCACATACAATTTCCAAGCATTACAACGCTATCGAGGTAAACATAACATAAAAAAGACAATAATGTAGTAGTATGCTATTAATCAGCTAGTCAAAACTTAACATAATAGATATGATTTCACAGTTTTAACCTTTGCAAGTTTTTCAATGTTTTCTCTTCACTTGTGCTAAGTGAGTCAGACAAAATGTGACATTTCATTATTAGCCAGGTAATACGCTATAAGCTAGATAGTCAAAACATATAACACGCATTATTTCACAGGAATTTTTTTCTAGCAAATATGGTTCCTTTAAGCAGTTCATCACATCAAACACCAGCAGTCCGCGAAATTCTCTTTAGTCAATAATCATCCTTTACAGTATTTGTGGACTAAAATAGCACTCCAAAACATAAGTGGACATTTTTATTCTCACTGTCGCACTTATAGTCAATAATTTGTTTCGCAGAGTGACAAGTTATGTTTAGTGACGAGATTTCACGGTGAGCATAGTTTAAGAGAGTTCACACTGTATTAATTACGGTCATGGATATGCTATGTTATGTTTATGAAGATCATTACTTCTTATTTTTACCCATTTTCCCGCGCCCAGCTTTTCAGTCTTCTCGTATTCTTTTCAAATAAAGTTTGCTTACTGTTTTCCAGTAGATTGGCTTCACATTACATATATTAATCAACTTTCAAGTTCAGTTCAGTTTCTTTTCAATATCACAGCTTTGTTGTCCCCCTGTCAGTATCTAGTTCAAGACCTCGTATTATCAATGTCGTTAATACTACTATCAACCATGTATTGGATGTCTCAGACATTCAGTTAACAACTTAGTAAGTGTTTAATGAACGTGGGAATCCCTTCATGTGTGCTCATTTTAGTTTAGTTTAAAGTTTTCCATCTTAAATTAATACTACTATCACCAACTATGTATTGGATAACTCAGGCATTCAGTTTACAACTCAGTAAGCGTTTACGGAATGCAAAATCGCTACTTGTGTGGTCATTTAGTTTAAAGTTTCCCAATCTTAAAATATTACTATCATCAACCATGTATTGGATGGCTTAACCATCCAGTTTACTACTCAGTAACTGTTTACTGAACATAGATATCCCTCCATGTGACCTCATTTTTTAGTTAAAATTTTCTCCATCGTAAAAAAATCAAATATTACTATCACAAACCTTGTATTGGCCTGCTCAGGCATTCAGTTTACAACTCAGTAAGTGTTTACTGAACGCCAAATCGCTACTTGTGTGGTCATTTAGTTTAAAGTTTCCCAATCTTAAAATATTTCTATCATCATCAACCCAGTATTGGGCTCTCGGGCATTCAGTTAACCACTCGGTAAGTGTTTACTGAACGTCGAAATCATTTCCTGTGTGCCAATTTTTAGTTGAACCCGTCTCCACCCCAAACCAAACCTGTGGTCCGAGTCGAGACCCTAGGATCCTGACCCTAGGACTAATAGCATACAACTACATTATTGTCTTTTTTATGTTATGTTTACCTCGATAGCGTTGTAATGCTTGGAAATTGTTTGTGTGGATCCTGTTTCCCTCTTA
This sequence comes from Procambarus clarkii, assembly GCF_040958095.1. Classification (NCBI taxonomy): domain Eukaryota; kingdom Metazoa; phylum Arthropoda; class Malacostraca; order Decapoda; family Cambaridae; genus Procambarus; species Procambarus clarkii. The sequence goes on along the minus strand of NC_091202.1, from coordinate 5,985,028 downwards.
CTGCACATAAATAATGGTTGCTGTAAAGTATTTTTTATGAAACATGACTCTTCTTATTCTTACCCCTTTTTAAAACTATCTTGAGGTTATCTTGAGATGATTTCGGGGCTTCAGTGTCCCCGCGGCCCGGTCCTCGACCAGGCCTCCACCCTCAGGAAGCAGCTCATGACAGCTGACTAACGCCCAGGTACCTATTTTACTGCTAGGTAACAGGGACATAGGGTGAAAGAAACTCTGCCCATTGTTTCTCGCCGGCGCCTGGGATCGAACCCAGGACCACAGGATCATAAATCCAGCGTGCTGTCCGCTCGGCCAACCGGCTTCTAGATGCAATAACCAAGCTATGTTTGCCTTCTCTCTCACTCTCAATATAGATGCGGGTTGGTGTGGGTTATTTGTGTGGACTCGGGAGATATGATCATCACATATAAGTTTCTCAAAGAAAATGATAAGCTATGTAAGGACCTTTTATTTAACTAACACACACACGACATCCGTGCAGTAGTGAGATTCCCTCTGATGGCTGTGCACGTGTCAATGAAAAAATAAAGTGCAATGACGTTTCAGAGTGCTATTTTAGTCAAGAAATTATACAAAATTGTGTTTATTGACTAGTGAGAGGCGGAACAAGAGACCATGAGTTATATGTCGTGATCACACAGTTAACAAAAAATATTAGAATTTCTAGGTAGTGATCACGTCTCCTGCAAACTCTTCTGTGCATATTTCACAAAGTTATTCTTCCTAACTCACTACTCTTAGTTCGTGGACAAGTGACCCACCTTTGTTCAAAATTAAATCTACAAAGCATCACATTTACAAAAAAAATTATATATTGGTCATCAGACAGAAAGATGATTTCCACGTTACGTTACCTAACGATATAATGTGTTACAAGAACTAAACAGGCCTGTGGTAATATTTTATTTGTGTCTGGATATAATGGCTAAACATGGTTTACATTCTCAATAATGTTATTTGGTCATCAGACAGAAAGTTGATTTCCACGTTACAATGTGTTACAGGTGCTAAAACTGGTAAACACTAATATCTATATGCTAAGAGATGTAATGGAGATGGGCTAAGTCTCACTTTTCATTTCAAAATGTTATTTTGGACTGCAGAAATTTGATGATTTCCACGTTACATTACAAGTGTTACAAGGGCTAAAACTGGTAGACAGTAATATTTATATGGTAGAAGATGTAATGGAGATGGACTAAGTCATACTTTCATTTAAAAATGTTATTTTGGACTGCAGAAACTTGATGATTTCCACGTTATATTGCAAGTGTTACAGGGGCTAAAACTGGTAGACAGTAATATTTATATGGTAGGAAATGTAATGGCGATGGACTAAGACATACTTTCATTTAAAAGGGCTAAGTCATACTTTCATTTAAAAATGTTATTTTGGACTGCAGAAAGTTGATGATTTCCACGTTACATTACAAGTGTTACAGGGGCTAAAACTGGCAGACAGTAATATTCATATGGTAGGAGATTGTTACTGACCCGAGTCCAGCGTCGTAGCACGGAGCAGTGACGACAACGCCATCTGTGAGTCCGCTCCCGAAACCCCCTCCAAATGAACGACGCCATCTAGTGAGGACGGGATATACCCGCCACAGGTGCTGGATTCCCGTCTTAATCAGCTCGTAATATAGCCGCTGCTGACCCCTGGTGAGGTGGCGCTGAGACAGCAACGCCATCTATGGAGCAGAGAGGTGGACGTTTGTGTCTAAGCCTGTAAGTGAGGTTCCCTAGCCCCAGTACTAATGACGTGTCTGATTACAGAGTCGACCTGGGACTGCTGTATTGGACGATGGATCAGTCTACCCAAGGCAGCCAAAGTCTCTTCACGAGTTTGCTCTGAAGAAGCTGTGAGTCACCCCCGGATGAACACTGTTGAGAGTGTTAGCCTGCCTGTGACGTGGCAGTATTAGGAATCGTCGTATCCAGGGCTGGCTGGTGGAAGAGACTAGCCACTGTGGTGCTGAGAGAGGAGAGTGATCAGCGGAATCACACGAGGCTCCTGCCTAGGGCTCGCAACCCTAGTATCGGTCGTGGAGTGGCCTACACAGCGGAGCTGATCGGAACCTGCCAGCTACAGGCTGGATTGTGGTTGAAGGCCTCCACGACAGAGCACCCAGTGGGACTGTGATTTGGCTGGCCTGTGGCCAGGGTAGATTTGCCGAGAGAATCAAAGAGGATTCATCGTGGGCCGAAGAAGGGAACCAGGGCTACTCATAGTGTGCATCGTGGAGCATCCAGTGTCTTCGAAGGAAGACAACTCTGTACATTAAAGTGTGTTTATAACCCCCGTGTGATATTTATTTATATGGTGGTGGTGAGAATATATATATAAATCTGAGCATTTGTATCCATCCCCCTTTAATTTAACTTGCGTTACGGAACACATCCCTTGAAAGCCTCTACTAGCTTGGGGCCGGATTCCCAAATTCTAATAACACCAGAAAAGAACCCGGTTACGCCCCAGTAGGGCCGTAACAGAGATGTAATGGAGATGGGCTAAGTCATACTTTCATTTAGGAATAATTATAGTCTGTGTGTTGGTTGGTGGTGTTGTCGTCGTTGATCCTTCTCTACGGACAACCCAACCCAGAACTCGGTAGAATGCTTAGACCTCTCTAGGAGATCACACTAGGCGCTTCTGGCCCTTGGAGAGGGTCTCAACGTCACACGTTTAGGGGATGCGGCTCCAACACTTAGCCTCGTTGTCATGTGCAAACACCCACTCGAGCCGCTGTGACTCCCCACTCTCTCCTTAGGTGATATGATCTCAATCCCCCTTTTGACTTATTAATATTACCTTCTACCCTGTCCACAGCAGTGATTCTTGGTTCTTTCTCTCTCTCTCTCTCTCTCTCTTCTGTACTATTTCATGGGAAGCCTCACTAGGACAAGGTCAAATACCAGCAAATTTGAATACATTTACTGGACAGAGCACATACACAATACATATACACATATAATAATAATGAATCCTATACTCTATACCAGGGGTCTCCAAACTATGGCCCGCGGGCCACATCCGGCCCGCCACATAATTTCATCCGGCCCTCCAAACAAATCCCTGTGTGGTGGCCTTGAAAAAATAATTATCGTACGAATTGCATCACAGAATTATTCAAAGCTGGGGCTGCTGACTGGTGGCGCTCAACCCGAGTCAGTTTTCCTCTCTCTCGATAGTGTGACGCACAGATACTAATACTGGTAGGTATGAGTTGTGCATTACAACCAATCAGTTGTGTATAACTGTATATTGTGGAGATGTAGGGCGAGTGGGGCTTCGCTGCTTCCGTTTCAGGGAGCACAAACACTGTACAATATTCTTTTCTCTGTACTTTGACAATGCCTTTATCTTAGTTATACAAAATAGCAATTTCATTTTTTATTCCTCCGGCCCGCATAAATATGGGAAATATATAATGTGGCCCATACATTGAAAAGTTTGGAGACCCCTGCTCTATACTATTACAATCAGGTTGCTCTCCAACACCATCAGAACTCTATTATCAGTTTACCAAGTGGTATCTTATCTTCTGATTCACCACCTGATACTATCAACCTCCTCAAGTTGTTCAAGTCTACATACACTGTTGCACCATCAGCAAAAGAATGTATATATGTATCTATAAATGTGTACAAAGAAAATCAACATGTGAATGCAACAACATATATCAGTACAAATGTTCCTTGATACATAACAATGATCAATCGATCACTCTATCAGTCCTAGAGCACATACATCTGTAGGTAATCCAGCCTACGACTGAAACTCTAAGCTTCAGTATAAAACACTCCTTGACATAAGCATGCAAACAATCACCCACCTCTCACTGCGTCATGCACGCTAATGACAACCAAACACTATCAACTCCCTACAAGTAATCCACCAGAACTTCCCTTCCACCTCTGGAAGTTCACTACCCTGCTCTCTTCAGGTTCTTCCGGGTTTACTACCAGGATCCTCTGCAGCTCCTCCAGGCTGCTACACCATGTAGTTTTCCTTGAGCAACTACGGTGCTTCACCCTTCTGCTAGGGTCCTCCACAGCTCTCCAGGCTGCTACACCATGAAGTTCCCTCGAGCAACTATGGTGCTTCACCACCTCTACAGAAGCACGTGACACTCCTCTTCGCTGCTTCTCCTCACAGCTCGAGGTCCTCTCCTCCACTACCTTGGAGTCTCATGAACTACTCCCTCTGTGCTGGCTTCGAAGTTCTCAGCAACTTCTTCCCCAAAGACAAACCTGCAACCCATCGACACTCCAATAAAAATGTTTCCCCTTTAACACATAAACAAAAATAATCACACAATAAGTTTGCCTCAAACCTCTATCTGTCCTCTACATACAGTGAGAGTGGACTCCCCCGTTGGGCGGGTCCATACTCCACCTCGCCCGGCGGCGGTCCTCACTCACGCTGGGAGGGTCCTCCACCGTCAGGAGCCGGGCTCCCTCAGTTGCCTGCCAGCGTTCAGAGGAAACGGATGTCGCTCCGTGTTCCTCCCTCTCCACTCTCTTATTTCAGGCTTTCTGCCTTATTAATTAAAACATGTCTAACTTATCAATAAACATTGCTACTGTCGCTGGGCACACGACCAACTACAAGCAATCACTATGAACTGGCGTATATCATGCTTACCACAGATTGTCTAGTCGAGGGCGCTATTCCTCTGACGGCGTCCAGTCAGGGCGCTCCACACAGCCCACGAAAATGTCTCTGGGCGGTTTAATAAACTCCTCGTCGACCAGGACTTGAGACCACAACGTTCCCAGCTCAGTTCCACAGCTGGCACGTCTACACACTTCTCTTCTCTTGGAGATATATCACTAGGGGTTCCTTTCTCACGGGAGCTCAACGGAGCGCGACTTTCCCCTGCGACCCCCTCCCCTTCCGGCCCGTTGGCGTCGTGAGGGGGCTTGGTGGACGGCTGCCCGAGTGTGATGCTCCGTTGGGCAGTCCTCTGTCCTTTTCTGGCCTTGTACTCCTGCTGCTGTCTTCTCCAATTGTGCCGGATCGCTTTTCCTTTTCCTTATGTTTCGTTTTTCTCCCCCCTCTTCTCCTATCTGCTTGTCGTTTCCTGCCGACCTTTTGCTTGTTTTGGATTATTTCTTTGGACTTCTATTTTGACGCCCGGGTGCTTGAGGAGGCATACTCTTGCACCCATAGAACTGTAGTACCCGACGTCTCGAGCGAGGGGAACCTTTTATTGTCAATCCCCCTTTCGTCGCTGAACCCGATCTCGATGGACTGACGGTTCTTAAGGTGGCGTTTGTGGGGCGTATACTCACGACGCACCCCTAGGGGGCCCCGGCATGATCGGCGATAGCTTCCTGTTGGGTGTCCTGCCTCTAATTGTGGCTCCATGGTGGGTATGGGGGCACATTCGTGAATGAATTTGTCACTTTTCGTCTCTATGTCGTTGAATGTTTCCGTTGTACCCTCTCAGGCTCGTGGGGTGGGCGACCAAGCCCCCGAGTCGGCCTGTATTGGAAGACCAGGCTCTGTAGCTCCCGCTGCGTTGGGCCCCGACCTTGCTCCTCCTTTGACCGTCCTGACTTCTTCCCCCAGCTCCCCTCTCTCCTCTGAGGTTGGGTCGAGCCTCCAGCCCCCGGTGGTGACCACTTCGTCCCCTGGTGTGGCTAAGTCTTTCGTTGTGACTACTGCGCCTTTTGACCCCTCTCTCTCTAGGGGTTCTCAACGCCGTTCACGCCCCACTCGCTCGATTCCTTCCCGTGCTGATGCGTATCAGGCCTTGTTTGGTCCTGCTTCATGGGCCAAATACTTTGATCTCCTCCCTCTTGATTCTGCGCCTCCTGACGATTTCTCCCTCCATCGGCATCTTGTAGATTCCGTGGATGCGTGTGTTACTTTCAACCCCACTCGTCTCGGTACACGTGTCGTTGCTGCTCCTTCTCAGGATGCGGCTTCCCGCTTGGCTGCCTTATCTTGCCTTGGCGAGATCCCTGTTCGGGTCTCCAAGAACGTTCAGATGAATTCCAGTGTTGGCACTATTCTCCTCCCACCCCATGTTGCAACCGGTGTTCGGAATCTGCAGGATTGCCACGATGATATTCGGCATATCCTTGATGCCCAAGGCCATTCTGTCCTCCAGGTTGACTCGTTTACTCGTCCCCCTCGTGGTCGTCGCCGTCAACCCCTTCGCGTTGTGAAGATCACCTTTGATGGTAGGACCCTTCCATCCTCTGTCATTCTTGCTGGTGCTAGGTGCTCTGTCCAGGAGTATATTCCTTCTCCTCGACTTTGTAATAAGTGCTGGAGGTTTGGGCATGGTGCCCTCCGCTGCTCTGGGACTGTCTCTCTCTGTCCTTTGTGTGGGAGTGAAGGTCACTCTAAGTCGGAGTGCACTTCTCCCCAAGCTCGCTGCCTCAACTGCGGTGAGGCCCATCCTACGTTCTCCCGTGCCTGTGTCCATTACAAGCTTGAGGCGGCCGTCCTTAACCTGAAGCACCGGGAGCGTTTGTCTTTTCCTGAGGCGAGGCACCAGGTTCGCCGGCTCCCGCCTTATACTAACATCTCTTATGCTCGCGTGTTGCGCTCTTCCTCTCCTCGTCCTTCCCCCTTCCTCAGACTCTCAACCGTTTCCGGGCCTTGGACCCTGATACGCCCACTGCCCCCTCCTCTGTTCCTTTGAGTTCTTTCCCGAGGGGTCCCCCTCCTGGTCCTCTGTCTGGGGTTCCCCTTCTTTCAACCCGGTCTGTCATGTCTCCTGTGTCTTCTTCCTCGTCCCCCTCCGATCCTCCTTCCCATCCTCTTCCTGCATCTATCGGCTCTCCCCGCCGCCTGTCGGTGCAGGCGGATGTCCATCGCTCTCCTAACGGCCGTCGTGTGTGCTCTCGTTCGGCTTCTCCTGTTGAGACACTGGAATCCGTTGCCCGGTACGTAGTTGCTGGGACACCTGTCTCTTTAAGTCAGAAGCGTAAGCCTGGCTCCTCTCCTTCCTCTTCCCCGGCGGGTAAGAAGGCTTCGCTTTCTTCCTTAGCTCCTACTTCTGGCTCTGTTGCTCCTTCCCCTCCCGTTTCAGTGGTTGCGCCCCCTGTTCCTGCTATGGAGGTTTCTTTGGCCCCTGCTTCCCTTTCGGTTGCTGCTCTTGCTGGGGTGCGCTCCCCTCTTTCTACTCCCCCTCTTCCTACTGCTGTCCTTGACTGCTCCTCTCCGTTGTCTCCTCCTCTTCCTCCTCCTCCTCCGGACCCCGCCCACCCACCTCTGATCTGTTCTCCAGTTTCCTTCCCTCCGTCTTTGCTCAGTTTACCCATGCCCCCTAACCCTGACTTTGCTGACCCTGATCCCGACCCTGATATTCTTTAACGTGCTCTGTTGCTCTTTCGCCTTTGTTTCTTCCTTGTTCTCTGTTTTTGTCCTTTCTCTTCTCGTCGTTGTCCATTCTTCAATGGAACGTTCGAGGTTATTACGCCAATTTCCTCGAACTCCAACTTCTGATTTCGCGGTTTTCGCCCCTTTGTGTCTGTCTCCAGGAGCCAATGCTTGGTGCTCGTCCTGGTCGTTTTCGTGGCTATTCCTTTCTCTCCCACCCCCCCCAGCCATTGCTGGGGCTTCTAATTCTTCTGCTCTCTTGATTCGTGCAGATGTTCCCTTTGTTCCTTTACTTTTTCCTTCGCCTCTCCATTGTTCTGCTGCTCGTATCTTTGTGGGGAAATGGTACACAGTTTGTTCCATTTATCTCCCCCCGAGTGTCCCGCTCTCTCTTCCTGATTTGAAACACCTCCTAGACTCCTTGCCGGAGCCTGTGCTCCTGCTGGGTGACTTCAATTGTCGTCATTCTCTTTGGGGTGACGTTCTGACGAATACCCGGGGTCGCCTCCTTGAGCCGTTTCTCCTATCTTCTTCCCTGTCTCTTCTGAATTCTGGTGAGCCCACTCACTTAGACTCTCGGACTCGCACCCTTTCTTGTCTTGATCTTTCTCTCTGCTCTTCTTCTCTTTACTTAGATTTCACGTGGCAGGTTCTTGATGACCTCCATGGAAGTGATCATTTCCCCATCCTTGTTTCCTTTTTCTCTTTTCGCCCTTCCCTCTCTTTCCCTAGGTGGCAGTTTGCTAAGGCAGACTGGACCCTATTTACCCTCAGTGCTGCTCTCTCTGACCTCTCCCTTCTGCCTCTCTCTCGCGCTCTCCTCCTTTTTCATGACACTGTCTTCAACGCTGCCCTCCGCTCTATTCCTCGCTCTTCCTCTCGGGGTCCACGGAAGTGCGTTCCCTGGTGGAATGCGGACTGTGCTCGGGCTGTCCGATGTAAGCGTGCAGCCTGGAAGAGGCACCGCCGTAGGCAGACGACCGATTCTTTTCTTTTCTTTCGGAAAGCGAGTGCGGTGGCCCGTAGGGCCATCCGTACGGCTAAACGTGAATGTTGGGCATCTTATGTCTCAACAATTACGTCCGAAAGCCCTCTGGCCCAGATCTGGAAGCGTATCCGCAAGATAGCGGGTAAGTTCGTTCCCGATGTTTCACCGGTCCTTCACCTCCATGATACTCTTGTGGCGGACCCGTTGCAGGTCGCTTCCGAACTGGGTTCCCAATTTTCTTCTGTTAGCTCTGGTCTTCATCTTCCCCAATCTTTCCTTCTTCGCAAACCTGTCCTTGAGTCTCGTCCTTTAGATTTCTGCACTCATCTTCAGCTTCCCTATAATGATCCCTACTCTCTCTCTGAACTTCGTTCTGCCCTGGCCCTCTGCGGTTCTACGGCGGCGGGCTCCGATGGTATTCATTATGAGATGCTTCGCCATCTCCCTCCGAGCACGTCTCAGTATTTACTGAGTCTGTATAATCGGATCTGGGAGTCGTCGTCAGTCCCTGAGGACTGGCTCGATGCCGTTGTCCTCCCTGTTCGCAAACCGGGGTCTCTGGGTACTTCCCCTAAGGACTTTCGCCCTATTGCTCTCACAAGTTGTGTCTGCAAACTCTTTGAACGTATGGTTAACGTTCGTCTGATGTGGTTCCTGGAACACCATCACCTCCTCTCCCCTTCTTAATTTGGTTTCCGCAAGTGCCGCAGCACGACAGATGTCCTGGTGAAGTTGGAGGTCTATATTCGTACTGCTTTTGCTGCGAAGACCTCCGTTGTTGCCGTCCTTTTTGACCTGGAAAAGGCTTACGACACCACTTGGCGTTATCATATCCTATCTCAACTTCATTCTTTTGGCCTTCGTGGTCATCTCCCTCTCTTTCTCCGCAGCTTCCTCTCTCGTCGTTCCTTTTGGGTGCGCCTTGGTACCGCTCTCTCTCCCTCTTTTCAGCAATACGAAGGTGTGCCCCAGGGTAGTGTTCTGAGCACTACTCTTTTTCTGGTTGCCCTCAATGTTCTTCTTTCCTCTCTTCCTTCTGGTGTCTTCTCCGCTCTCTATGTCGATGATCTTACCCTTTGTTGTCAGGGTGATGATTCGCCTCTCCTTCAACGCCGGCTTCAACTTGCAATTGATGCCGTGTCGTCTTGGGCCACTGATCATGGCTTCAAGTTCTCTACTTCTAAGACTTGAGCCATGACATTTACGCGGAAACGGGTTGTTCTTCGTCCCTCTTTGTCACTTTATGGTCATCCCCTTGAATACAAAGATTCCGCGAATCTTTTGGGTTATTCCTTGACACTCGTTTGTCTTGGTCTCCCCATATCTCTTACCTCCGTGTTGAGTGCTCTAAGGCCCTTACCCTCCTTCGGGTCTTGTCCCATACTTCTTGGGGGGCAGATAGGCGCACTCTCCTTGCTTTACATTCCTCTCTCGTCCTGTCTAAGCTCGATTATGGTTGCCCTGCTTACTCGTCTGCTTCTCCTTCTACTCTTCGCCGTCTTGATGCTTTGCACCATACTGGGTTGCGCCTCAGTTCTGGTGCCTTTCGTTCGACTCCCGTCCTTAGCTTGTATGTTGACACTGGCTTCCTGTCTCTCCAGGACCGCCGTGATCGCTACTGTCTTCGCTATCTTGCGCGGTCCTTGCAACATCCTTCCTCTCGCCTCTGTCGTGCTTTAACTTTTACCGCTTCTGCGGTTCCTGTTCCTCTTCACCACCTCCCTCTTTCTGTCCGGTTATCTCGCCTGCAGGATTCTCTTTCCGTTCGTATTTCTGATGTTTCTCCTCGTGTTGTTCCTTCTTTGCCCCCGTGGAGGGTCCCTCTTCCGCGGTTTTGTACTTCCTTGACCCGTATCACTAAAGCTTTTACCCCTCCTACGGTTCTAAAACGCCTTTTCCTCGAGCACTTTTCTTCTCACTCCCGCTCCGTTTCTGTCTTCACCGATGGGTCTAAGTCAGCGGACGGTGTTGGCTACTCTGTTGTTTTTCCTGATCGCACTTATATGTGTCGCTTGCCTCCGGAGACTAGCATCTTTACAGCGGAACTTTATGCTATTCTCTATGCTCTTCGTCTCCTACTTTCTCGTTGTCAGTCTTCCTTTGTAGTTGTTGTTGACTCTCGTAGTGCCCTCATGGCTCTCGGGTCCTTTAATCCAGTTCATCCAGTGGTTGTCGAGATCCAGCATTGGCTGTTTCTCGTTCATAGTAAATTTAAGTCGGTTGAGTTTTGTTGGGTTCCCAGCCATATTGGTGTGTCTTTAAATGAGCGTGCGGATGCTGCCGCCAAGGAAGCTGTCCGCTCTTGTCCCATCTCTCGTAAGGGCATTCCGTATTCCGACTTTTACCCGGTTATCCATTCCTCAGTCCTTACCCGTTGGCAGGCTTCTTGGTTGTCTGTTACTGGTAACAAGCTACGTACTCTTAAATGTTGTGTTTCCTCGTGGCAGTCCTCCTTCCACCGTAACCGGCGGTGGGAAACAGCTCTGGCGAGGTTGCGTATTGGCCATACTCGCTTAACCCATGGTCACTTGATGGAGCGCCGCCCTGCTCCTTATTGTCCTAGTTGCATTGTCCCTCTTACGGTCGTGCATGTCCTTCTTGAATGTCCTGACTTCCAGGACGAGCGTATGTCTTGCTTTCCGACCGCCCCTCGCGGTCACCTGTCCCTCGATAGAATTCTTGGTGACTCGGATACTTTTGATATCATTCGCCTTATGCGTTTTTGTTCTCGTATTGGCATCCTTGGTGATATTTAGCGCCCTCTGATTATTTTGCGTCTTTGATGGTGCTACATAGCCTTCCCGGTTTGGTGCCTTCTTTTGATAATTACTTACTTTCCCCTGCGATGTCTGGCCTCAAGTGAGGTCAAAGCCCTCCAGAAGCGAGCCTCATGCCTCCAGCAAAATGTCCACATCTCCTAGCCAGTCATTTATCTGTTTTCTTCTTCACTGCCCATAATCTTAAATAGTTCATCATATCCAACCAGCTATTTTACATATGTGTTATCACCTCTATATTTCTTAGACCTTCTGGTTAGGTCAGGCTTGATAGAATAATTCTCAAAGGGGAGACTCGTTTTTCGGCTACCTGGGATCATAACAATGTTATTTTGGTCTGTAGAAATTTGATTTCCGCATTACGTTACAATGTGTTACAGAGGCTAAAACTGGTAGACACCAATATGGTAAGAGATAAAATGGAGATGGACTAAGTCTCACTTTTCATTTCAAAATGACATTTTGGACTGCAAAAAGTTGATGATTTCCGCGTTACGTTACGTTACATTGTGTTACAGAGGGCTAAAACTGGCAGACAGTAATATTCATATGGTATGAGATGTAATAGAGATATTGTGTTTGGCTAAATGGGAGTTCACATTTCAATAATGATATTTGGACAAGACAGAAAGTTGATTTCCACGTTACGTTACTAAGTGCCTCGCTCACTCCTTCTGTATTGATTGTTGAACATTCTGCGAGATTGTCTTGCTATGATATTACAAGTCTACTGTTGCATACAGTGTAATACAGTCCTAATGGCATAAGACCAAGCTGACGTCATTTATTAAAAAATGCTATTTGATCATCAGACACAAAGAAGTTTTCCATGTTACGTTATGATGATATAATGTGATACAAGCGTGTGCTAATATTTTATTTGTGTTTAGAATGTAAGGGCTATAGGAAATAGTCTAGACTTGCATACATTTTCAAATGTTATTTATTTAGGCAGCAGAAAGTTTATTTTCCGCGTTACGCTGCATTGACTGTGTGTTACAAGAAGTGAGCGCTAATGCTGATGTGTGTTACAAGGTCTGCACAGCAGTATTTGGTGTTGGATGAATAGTGGGATGGAGATTGAGTAGACACGCATACATTTTCAAATGCTATTTATTTAGGCAGCAGAAAGTCTGTTTTACCACATTACGCTACATTGACTGTGTTACAAGAACTGAAAACAGACATAACCCAGAGCTATTTCACTATCGACTCATCCGGTCTCATTCTCATCGATTGCTGTTTACATTTGGATAATGTAGGTCTTAGAGACAGCCTTGAACTCGGGGATAATGAACAAGTCAATTTAATAATAGTATCAAGACTGTTTTTCCACATTAGTCTTATATATGTTTACTTTGCTTGGAATTTGTATGTGGGGAACATTGCTCACCTAAGGGAGAGAGAATGAACGGCGAGTTTGAGGTATAGTGAGGACTGACCGCAATGTGTATGTATATTTGTTTGTTTTACCACAGTAAATATGAAGCTACATTATGCTATGTTTCGTTCTAACCTTCGTCTCTTTTCGAAACTCGATCTCTCTACCCCTCTCTTTTTACCCGTATTCTACTTTAAAACTCTACCAAGGGACTCCAAACTGTTACTCGAGCCGACCCCACATCAAGTGGTCTTAAGACAATTGACCGACTTAAGATTCTACAACCCGTATGACGTGAAATAGGCTTCTAGCAAAGCTCTAGAGTCGCCTCTGCTGCCACCATCAGACCAGTAACACTGAGCAATGATTGAGGTCTGGGATCGATCATGCTAATCAATAAACTTTGGGGCTTGATCCCCACTAGTAATAGATGACTCGGATATCTGTAAGTGGAATTAATTAATAATCAAAGGGAATACTGAATTATGATTCGGTGTTAGGATCGGCGCCCAACTCAACTCGGCCTCACTGGCTACCCACGTGGTACGGACCAATTCACATAAATTTCACAAAAATGGAAATTAATAAAAAATACAATTTAATAGCTAAATTATTTATTAAAAAACTAAAGAAAATCTAAATCATTTCACTTCCTAACCTGAACACTCCCTGACTTATACATTTATCGACAATGAGTTGACCTATTCCCTATACAAAAACTCTGAGCAAACTTTACCTTTGGCGACCAGCTAGATGTTTGTGCTAAGGTCTTAGGGAGAAGTGGAGTGGGCACCTACCTTGAGGCTACCTTGAGGTGCTTCCGGGGCTTAGTGTCCCCGCGGCCTGGTCGTCGACCAGGCCTCCTGGTTGCTGGACTGATCAACCAGGCTGTTAGACGCGGCTGCTCGCAGCCTGACGTATGAGTCACAGCCTGGTTGATCAGGTATCCTTTGGAGGTGCTTATCCAGTTCTCTCTTGAACACTGTGAGGGGTTTGCCAGTTATGCCCCTTATGTGTAGTGGAAGCGTGTTGAACAGTCTCGGGCCTCTGATGTTGATAGAGTTCTCTCTCAGAGTACCTGTTGCACCTCTGCTTTTCAACGGGGGTATTCTGCACATCCTGCCATGTCTTCTGGTCTCATGTGGTGTTATTTCTGTGTGCAGGTTTGGGACCAGCCCCTCAATTATTTTCCACGTGTAAATTATTATGTATCTCTCCCGCCTGCGCTCAAGGGAGTACAGATTTAGGCTCTTTAGTCGGTCCCAGTAATTTAGATGTTTTACTGAGTGGATTCTAGCAGTAAAGGATCTCTGCACGCTCTCTAGGTCAGCAATTTCTCCAGCTTTGAAAGGGGCTGTCATTGTGCAGCAGTACTCCACTCTAGATAGCACAAGCGTTTTGAAAAGTATCATCATCGGTATAGCATCTCTAGTGTGAAAAGTTCTTGTTATCCAACCTGTCATTTTTCTTGCAGCTGTGACGGCTACTTTATTGTGTTCTTTAAAGGTAAGGTCTTCCGACATGAGTACACCCAGGTCCTTTACATTGCCTTTTCGTTCTATGTTATGATTTGCCTGCGTTTTGTACGTGGTTTCTGTTTTTATATTTTCAATTTTTCCGTAGCGCATGAGCTGAAACTTATCCTCGTTGAATACCATATTATTTTCTGTAGCCCATAGAAAGACCTGATCAACATCTGATTGGAGGTTTGCCGTGTCCTCTATGTTGCCAACTCTCATGAAAATCCTAGTGTCATCTGCAAAGGATGATACAGTGCTATAGGTTGTGTTCTGGTCTATGTCCGATATGAGGATGAGAAAAAGTACTGGAGCAAGCACAGTACCCTGGGGGACTGAGCTCTTCACGGTTGATGGGCTGGATTTTATTTTGTTGACTATTACACATTGGGTTCTGTCAGTCAGGAAATTGTAGATCCATCTGCCTATTTTCCCGGTAATTCCTTTTGAACGCATTTTATGTGCAATAACACCATGGTCACATTTATCAAAAGCTTTTGCGAAATCTGTGTAAATTACATCAGCGTTTTGTTTGTCTTCCATAGCATCTAATGCCATATCATAGTGGTCCAGCAACTGCGACAGGCAAGAGCGCCCTGTTCTGAAACCATGTTGTCCGGGGTTATGGAGATGCTGTGATTCCATGTATTTTGTGATCTTACTTCTTAGCACTGTCTCAAAAATTTTTATGATGTGCGATGTTAGTGCTATCGGTCTGTAATTTTTTGCCTCTGCCTTATTTCCTCCTTTATGGAGTGGTGCTATCTCTGCTGTTTTTAGTATGTCAGGGATAACGCCAGTATCTAGGCTTTGTCTCCACAGAATGTGAAGGGCCTGCGATAGTGGTTTTTTACAGTTCTTGATGAATATGGAGTTCCAAGAATCCGGGCCTGGTGCAGAGTGCATAGGCATACTGTTTATGGCTTCTTCAAAATCTAGTGGGGATAGGGCGACGTCTGATATGTGATTTGATGTTGGTATCATATCAATGAAAAATTCATTTGGGTTATCAATCTTTAGTGCATTTAATGGCTCACTGAAAACAGAGTCGTACTGCTTCCTCAGTAACTCGCTCATTTCTTTGTTGTCATCTGTGAAAGTTCCATCTCCCTTTCGCAGGGGCCCGATACTAGATGTGGTTTTTGATCTTGATTTTGCATAGGAGAAAAAATATTTCGGATTTCTCTCTATTTCACTGATGGCCTTTTGCTCTCTTTGCCTCTCCTGGGTTTTGTATGATTCTTGTAGCTTGAGTTCAATTGTTTCTATTTCTCTACCTAACCTTCTTCGCCGTTCTTGAGATAGGGTGCGACTCTCAAGTTGTTCCGCGATTCGTTTTCTTCGCCTATATAAGGAACGACGTTCCCGTTCCAATCTGCATCTCTTTCTCTTATTTCTTAGGGGTATGCGGTTTGAACATATTTCTAGTGCTACTGAGCTTATTTTTTCCAGGCACTGGTTCAGGTTTGCATTTCCTAGCTGTTCTTCCCAGTTTATTTCTGTGAAGTCCTGGTTTATTTGCTCCCAGTTTATCCGTTTATTATTGAAGTTGAATTTGCTGAAATCTCCTCCACCGGAAATCTGGACTGGTTTTGAAGGTCCATTCCCCATGGTTGTCAGAACTTCAATTAAGTTGTGATCTGAGTAACAGGTATTTGTAATCATTATGTTCCCGATCAACTCATCATTATTAGTGAAAATGAGGTCCAGCGTGTTCTCCTTCCTAGTTGGTTCTACTATTTGCTGGTTTAAGGCAAACCTATCGCACATCCGTAGCAGGTCATTTGCATGTGCCTGCTCATTTAGGCTACTTCCTGGTATCCTTTCTGATATTACTGTATTAGCCAGGTGCTTCCATTTCAGGTGCCGTAGGTTGAAGTCCCCAAGCAGGATGATGTTCGGAGCTGGATTTGTGAGGTTTTCCAAGCAGTGCTCTATTTTCATTAGTTGGTCTTTAAACTGCTGAGGGTTTGCCTCCGGTGACTTATATACAAGGACAACAACTACATTTAGGATCTCTATTTTGACTATCAGCACTTCCACCATATCATTTGAGGTGTTTAGCAGCTCAGTACAGATGAGTGTGTCTTTGATGTAGAGGCTGACCCCACCCTGAAGCCGGTGTTTCCTATCACATCTGAAGAGATTGTATTCTGGGATCCATATTTCACCATCAAGGTAGTCCTTTGTGTGAGTTTCCGTTAGGGCTGCAAACACTGCATTTGCCTCATGAAGGAGACCATCTATAAAATGAACTTTGTTGGATTTGCGTGTTTTTATACCCTGGATGTTGGCAAATATAAATGATGTTATCGTGTTAGTGGAAGTGCTGGATGCTTTAATTGGTGTTAATATCTGAGGCTCTGGTAAGGAGGCCACTGTGTTTGCGTCCTCTCTAGCATTTGACCGAGTTGGTGGTAGAGTCTGGTCATTTTTAGCCATTCTTCTCCTCCTCCTCTTGCTAAAAAATTATCCCGGTTGATGGAGTAGTGGCTGTTTTCATAGTGGTAGTCTGTCGGTTTTATTCGCCTGGTACCTCTTATATGAAAAGCTGGGCATTCAGCATTGAAGCACTCTTTCCTGTCCAAAGAGTTCTTGCAAATTTCTGGGTGAAAGAATTCACAGCTTTTGGTACATTTACCTGTATTGAGGAGGTTTCTGCACTTTCTAGGGTGATCGTGTGTACATGTTCCAGTTATTCTTCCCGATTCCCCATGCTTACAGGTAGCCCATCTGTAATACCAACAGATTTTGGGGCCTTGTTTTGTTTGTTTCCCTTTGCCAGGGACCGCACTCTGCTGCGGCGCCCCCGACACTGTGCTCTGCTCCGGTGCCTGTGACACCGCGCTCTGCTCCGGTGCCTGTGACACCGCGCTCTGCTCCGGTGCCTGCGACACCGCGCACTGCTCATGGGTCCCCGACTCCGTGCCCTGCTCAGGCATCCCCGACTCCGCGCCCTGCTCAGGCATCCCCGACTCCGTGCCCTGCTCAGGCATCCCCGACTCCGCGCCCTGCTCAGGCATCCCCGACTCCGTGCCCTGCTCAGGCATCCCCGACTCCGCGCCCTGCTCAGGCATCCCCGACTCCGTGCCCTGCTCAGGCATCCCCGACTCCGCACCCTGCTCAGGCGCCGCTGCCACAGAGCTCTGTGCTACAGCTGGTTGTACCTTGGTGTCATGTACAGTTTGTTTGAAGACATTAGAAATTGCTATGCAGGCATTAATTAGTAATTCTCTGTTTTCGGCGGGAGTTTTATCCAGGATTTCCATCAATTTCAAAAAAGTTACATCATCCTTTTTGCAGAGCCAGTACACAGAGTGGTCACTGGGACCATTTCTCCTTGAATTGTTAGTCATGTTGGCACATTTTTTGTGTATGGCTGCTGAACAGAGTTGGCATTGAAAGCTCTGTTGGTAATCTACCTTCATGTTGCATTCTATGCACGTTTTTATCAAAGCCATTTTTTGAACACTTCTGTTCAGTGGTGATGGTCTTACAAGGTGGGGTGTTGACCGGTGGGGGAGTTCCTTCCCTGGGCTGCTCCGGATACCACACTATCCTTCCCTTGCCCTGCTCCACACAGAAGCCAGAGCACGGTATTCTTCCGCCTTAGTTTTACCAAGTTACTAGCAAGGCTTAAGTTTTAACAACTAACCTCTGTTGCACTGAATGATCCAGATTGGTTGAATTATTTTAACTGAAGTTAATCACACAAGTATCTTAGGGAAGAGCTCCCCCTCTCCATCCGGCCCGTTGGCGTCGTGAGGGGGCTTCGTGGACGGCTGCCGGAGTGTGATGCTCCGTGGGACAGTCCTCTGTCCTTTTCTGGCCTTGCACTCCTGCTGCTGTCTTCTCTAATTGTGCCGGATCACTTTTCCTTTTTCATTATGTTTCGTTTTTCTCCCCCTCTTCTCCTATCTGCTTGTCGTTTCCTGCCGACCTTTTGCTTGTTTTGGATTGTTTCTTTGGACTTCTTCTATTTTGACGCCCGGGTGCTTGAGAAGGCATACTCTTGCACCCGTAGAACTGTAGTACCCAACGTCCCGAGCGAGGGAAACCTTTTATTGTCAATCCCCCTTTCGTCGCTGAACCCGATCTCGACGGACTGACGGTTCTTAAGGTGGCGTTTGTGGGGCGTATACTCACGACGCACCCCTAGGGGGCCCCGGCATGATCGGCGATAGCTTCCTGTTGGGTGTCCTGCCTCTAATTGTGGCTCCATGGTGGGTATGGGGGCACATTCGTGGATGAATTTATCACTCTCTGTACCTATGTCGTTGAATGCTTTTGTTGTACCCTCTCAGGCTCGTGGGGTGGGCGACCAAGCCCCCGAGTCGGCCTGTCTTGGAAGACCGGGCTCTGTAACCTCCGCTGCATTAGGCCCCGACCTTGCTCTTCCGTTGGCCTCTCTGACTCCTTCCCCTGGCTCCCCTCCCTCCTCTGTGGTTGGGTCGAGCCCCAAGCCCCCAGTGGTGACTACCTCGTTCCCTGGTGCGGCTCCATCTCTAGTTGTAACTGCTGCGCCTTTTAACCCCTCTCTCTCTGGGGGTTCTCACCACCGCCCTCGCTCGATTCCTTCCAGTTCTGCTACCTATCAAGCCTTGTTTAGGTCCCGCTTCGTGGGCCAAATATTTTGATCTCCTCCCTCTTGATTCTGCGCCTCCTGACGATCTCTCCCTCCATCGACATCTCGTTGATTCCGTGGATGCCTCCATTACTTTCAACCCCACTCGTCTCAGTACACGTGACGTTGCTGCTCCTTCTCAGGATGCTGCTTCCCGCTTGGCTGCCTTATCCTGCCTTGGCGAGACCCCTGTTCGGGTCTCGAAGAACGCTCAGTTGAATGCCAGTGTTGGCACTATTCTGCTCCCGCCCCATGTTGCGACCGGTGTTCGGGACCTGCGCGACTGCCACGACGATATTCGCCATATCCTTGCTGCCCAGGGCCATTCTATTCTCCAGGTGGACACGTTTACTCGTCCCCCTCGTGGTAGTCGCCGTCAACCCCTCCGGGTTTTGAAGATTACCTTTGATGGTAGGACCCTTCCACCCTCTGTCATTCTTGCTGGTGCCAGGTGCTCTGTCCAGGAGTACATTCCTTCTCCTCGGCTCTGTAACAAGTGCTGGAGGTTTGGGCATGGTGCCCTCCGCTGCTCCGGGACTGTCTCTCTCTGTCCTTTGTGTGGTGACGAAGGTCACTCTAAGTCGGAGTGCACTTATCCCCAGGCTCGTTGCCTCAACTGCGGTGAGGCCCATCCTACCTTCTCCCGTGCGTGTGTCCATTACAAGCTTGAGGCAGCCATCCTCAAATTGAAGCACCGGGAGCGTTTATCTTTTCCTGAGGCGAGACGCTAGGTTCGCCGGCTCCCGCCTTATGCCAATCTCTATTATGCTCGCGTGTTGCGCTCTTCCTCTCCTCGTCCTTCCCACCTTCCTCAGACTCACAACCGTTTCCGGGCCTTGGACCCTGATACGCCCACTGCCCCCTCCTCTGTTCCTTTGGGTTCTCTCCCGAAGGATTCATCTCCTGGTCCTCTGTCTGGGGTTCCCCTTCTTTCTACCCGGTCTGTCTTGTCTCCTGTGTCTTCTTCCTCGTCTCCCTCTGTTCCTCCTTCCCATCCTTCCCCTCCGTCTCTGGACTCTCTCCGCCGCCTGTCGGCGCGGGCTGATGTCCATCGCTCTCCAAACGGCCGTCATGTGTGCTCTCGTTCAGCTTCTCCTGTTGAGACGCTAGAATCCGTTGCCCAATACGTGGTTGCTGGGACACCTGTCTCTTTAAGTCAGAAGCGTAAGCCTGGCTCCTCTCCTTCCTCCTCCCCGGCGGGTAAGAAGGTTTTGCTTTCTTCCTCGGCCCCTACTTCTGCCTCTCTCGCTCCTTCCCCTCCCATTTCGGTGGGTGCGCCCCCTGTTCCTGGTATGGAGGTTTCTTTAGCCCCCGCTTCCCTCTCGGTTGCTGCCCTTGCTGAGGTGCGCTCCCCTCTTTCTACCCCCCCCCCCCTCTTCCTGCTGCTGTCCTTGACTACTCCCCTCCGTTGTCTCCTCCTCTTCCTCCTCCGGACCCCGCCCGCCCACCTCTGGTCTGTTCTCCCGCCTCCTTCCCTCCATCTTTGCTCAGTTTACCCATGCCCCCTAACTCTGACTTTGCTGACCCTGATCCCGACCCTGATATTCTTTAACGTGCTCTGTTGCTCTTTCGCCTTTGTTTCTTCCTTGTTCTCTGTTTTTGTCCTTTCTCTTCTCGTCGATGTCTCTTCTTCAATGGAACGTTCGAGGTTATTACGCCAATTTCCTCAAACTCCAACTTCTGATTTCGCGGTTTTCGCCCCTTTGTGTCTGTCTCCAGGAGCCGATGCTTGGTGCTCGTCCTGGTCGTTTTCGTGGCTATTCCTTTCTCTCTCCCCCCCCCCCCCAGCCATTGCTGGGGCTTCTAATTATTCTGCTCTCTTGATTCGTGCTGATGTTCCCTTTGTTCCTTTACTCTTTCCTTCGCCTCTCCATTGTTCTGCTGCTCGTATCTTTGTGGGGAAATGGTACAGAGTTTGTTCCATTTATCTCCCCCCGAGTGTCCCGCTTTCTCTTCCTGATTTGAGACACCCTAGACTCCTTGCCGGAGCCTGTGCTCCTGCTGGGTGACTTCAATTGTCGTCATTCTCTTTGGGGTGACATTCTGCCGAATACCCGGGGTCGCCTTCTTGAGCCGTTTCTCCTCTCTTCTTCCCTGTCTCTTCTGAATTCTGGTGAGCCCACTCATTTGGACTCTCGGACTCGCACCCTTTCTTGTCTTGATCTTTCTCTCTGCTCTTCTTTTCTTTACTTAGATTTCACGTGGCAGGTTCTTGATGACCTCCATGGAAGTGATCATTTCCCCATCCTTGTTTCCTTTTTCTCTTTTCGCCCTTCCCTCTCATTCCCTAGGTGGCAGTTTGCTAAGGCAGACTGGACCCTATTTACCCTCAGTGCTGCTATCTCTGACCTCTCCCTTCTCTCTCTCTCTCGCACTCTCCTCCTTTTTCATGATACTGTCTTCAACGCTGCCCTCCGCTCTATTCCTCGCTTTTCCTCTCGGGGTCCACGGAAGTGCGTTCCCTGGTGGAATGCGGACTGTGCTCGGGCTGTCCGCTGTAAGCGTGCAGCCTGGAAGAGGCACGGCCGTAGGCAGACGACCGATTTTTTTCTTTTCTTTCGGAAAGCGGGTGCGGTGGCCCGTAGGGCCATCCGTACAGCTGAACGTGAATGTTGGGCATCTTATGTTTCAACAATTACGTCCGAAACTCCTCTGCCCCAGATCTGGAAGCGTATCCGCAAGATAGCGGGTAAGTTCGTTCCCGATGTTTCACCGGTCCTTCACTTCCATGATACTCTTGTGGCGGACCCGTTGCAGGTCGCTTCCGTACTGGGTTCCCACTTTTCTTCTGTTAGCTCTGGTCTTCATCTTCTCCAATCTTTCCTACTTCGTAAACCTGTCCTTGAGTCTCGTCCTTTAGATTTCTGCACTCGTCTTCAGCTTCCCTATAATGATCCCTTCTCTCTCTCTGAACTTCGTTCTGCCCTGGCCCTCTGCGGTTCTACGGCGGCGGGCCTCGATGGTATTCATTATGAGATGCTTCGCCATCTCCCTCCGTGCACGTCTCAGTATTTACTGAGTCTGTATAACCGGATCTGGGAGTCGTCGTCAGTCCCTGAGGACTGGCTCGATGCCGTTGTCCTCCCTGTTCGCAAGCCGGGGTCTCTGGGTACTTCCCCTAAGGACTTTCGCCCTATTGCCCTCACATGTTGTGTCTGCAAACTCTTTGAACGTATGGTTAACGTTCGTCTGATGTGGTTCCTGGAACACCATCACCTCCTCTCCCCTTCTTAATTTGGTTTCCGCAAGTACCGCAGCACGACAGATGTCTTGGTGAACTTTGAGGTCTATATTCGTACTGCTTTTGCTGCGAAGACCTCCGTTGTTGCCATCCTTTTTGACCTGGAAAAGGCTTACGACACCACTTGGCGGTATCATATTCTTTCTCAACTTCATTCTTTTGGCCTTCGTGGTCATCTCCCTCTCTTTCTCCAAAGCTTCCTCTCTCGTCGTTCCTTTTGAGTGCGCCTTGGTACCGCTCTCTCTGCCTCTTTTCAGCAATACGAAGGTGTGCCCCAGGGTAGTGTTCTGAGCACTACTCTTTTTCTGGTTGCCCTCAATGGTCTTCTTTCCTCTCTTCCTTCAGGTGTCTTCTCTGCTCTCTATGTCGATGATCTTACCCTTTGCTGTCAGGGTGATGATTCGCCTCTCCTTCAGCGCCGGCTTCAACTTGCAATTGATGCCGTGTCATCTTGGGCCACCGATCATGGCTTCAAGTTCTCTACTTCTAAGACTTGTGCCATGACTTTTACGTGGAAACGGGTCGTTCTTCGTCCCTCTTTGTCACTTTATGGTCATCCCCTTGAGTACAAAGATTCTGCGAAGCTTTTGGGGTTATTCCTTGACACTCGTTTGTCTTGGTCTCCCCATATCTCTTACCTCCGTGTTGAGTGCTCTAAGGCCCTTACCTTTCTTTTGGGTCTTGTCCCATACTTCTTGGGGGGCAGATAGGCGCACTCTCCTTGCTTTACATTCCTCTCTCGTCCTGTCTAAGCTCGATTATGGTTGCCCTACTTACTCGTCTGCTTCTCCTTCTATTCTTTGCCGTCTTGATGCTTTGCACCATACTGGGTTGCGCCTCGGTTCTGGTGCCTTTCCTTCGACTCCCGTCCTTAGCTTGTATGTTGACACTGGCTTCCTGTCTCTCCAAGACCGCCGTGATCGCTACTGTCTTCGCTATCTTGCGCGGTCCTTACAACATCCTTCCTCTCGCCTCTGTCGTGCTTTAACTTTTACCCCTCCTGCGGTTCCTGTTCCTCTTCACCACCTCCCTCTTTCTGTCCAGTTATCTCGCCTACAGGACTCTCTTTCCGTTCGTATTTCTAATGTTTCTCCTCGTGTTGTTCCTTCTTTGCCCCCGTGGAGAGTCCCTCTTCCGCGGTTTTGTACATCCTTGACCCGTATCACTAAAGCTTTTACCCCTCCTACGGTTCTAAAGCGCCTTTTCCTTCAGCACTTTTCTTCTCACTCCCGCTCCGTTTCTGTCTTCACTGATGGATCTAAGTCTGTGGACGGTGTTGGCTACTCTGTTGTTTTTCCTGATCGCACTTATATGTGTCAGCTTACCTCCTGAGACTAGCATCTTTACAGCGGAGCTTTATGCTATTCTCTATGCTCTTCGTCTCCTGCTTTCTCGTTGTCAGTCTTCCTTTGTAGTTGATGTTGACTCTCGTAGTGCCCTCATGGCTCTCGGGTCCTTTAATCCGGTTCATCCAGTAGTTGTCGAGATCCAGCATTGGCTGTTTCTTGTTCACAGTAATTTAAGTCGGTTGAGTTTTGTAGGGTTCCCAGCCATATTGGTGTGTCTTTAAATGAGCGTGAGGATGCTGCCGCCAAGGAAGCTGTCCGCTCTTGTCCCATCTCTCGTAAAGGCATTCCGTATTCCGACTTTTACCCAGTTATCCATCCCTCCGTCCTTGCCCATTGGCAGGCTTCTTGGTTGTCTGTTACTGGTAACAAACTACGTACTCTTAAATGTTGTGTTTCCTCGTGGCCGTCCTCCTTCCACCGTAACCGGCGGTGGGAAACAGCTCTGGCGAGGTTGCGTATTGGCCATACTCGCTTAACCCATGGTCACCTGATGGAGCGCCGCCCTGCTCCTTATTGCCCTAGTTGCATTGTCCCTCTTACGGTCGTGCATGTCCTTCTTGAATGTCCTGACTTCCAGGACGAGCGTGTGTCTTGCTTTCCGACCGCCCCTCGCGGTCACCTGTCCCTCAATAGAATTCTTGGTGACTCGGATACTTTTGATATCGTTCGACTTATGCGTTTTTGTTCTCGTATTGGCATCCTTGGTGATATTTAGCACCCTCTGATTATTTTGTGCATTTGATGGTGCTACATAGCCTTCCCAGTTTGGTGACTTCTTTTGATAATTACTTACTTACTTACTTACTTAGGGAAGAGCTATTCCCAATTACAAAATGGCTATTTGACCTTTGAGAATTAATGAATGTGGAAACTCTGCTGGCCTGTGACCGCCAGGTCTCCGAGGTCACTCCGCGCTACAGCCTAGTCCTGGCTCGTGACGTCACTGATGGTGACTTAACTCATTATCCTGACAATTAGGGTGCTCTTGATACTATAACCAGGAATATTATACAATTTGAATGAAGACTAATTTCTCTAAATAAGTGAATTCTGTAAAATAATTCATTATACGAAACTGTGAACAAAGGCAGCAATTATTTTCACCGCCAATCCCCCCAAGGGAGGTTCCCGGGTCACCACGTGGGTCCAGCTTCCCATTCTCCCATGCGTAGGTAAAACATTCTAGATCATTCCTACAAAAGCTTTTTTGTTACAACCCCCCCCCCCCTTGTACAATCAACTTAGTAAACCTTGTTAATTTGTACAAACTAACGAGGTTTAGTATTCAAACCCACAATAAACTCAATCCCCACAATAAACTCAACTCATGCCACAAACAAAAGCTAACCTAACTAAGAAAATTTGACAATCATTAGATTGTCCAACAACATCATAATAAACATGTTTAAATTCATATATGTCTCGGCTGTCAACTGACAGCAATCCTCCAACATCAGGAAACATACATCATACTCCTACTGACATTGCTAAATAGCATGTCCCTACTTCTAACAGCAAAGACTAGCTATTAAAATCTCTTGGCTCTTTACTAGCCAAGCCCATGTGTCCTCTAGAGCCGGACATACCGTGCTCAATCATAAAACATAAACGTTATAACTACAGACTGAACTTTCAGTCATCCGAGAGCGTACTACTGAACTTTACCAAGTTCACATCCGTGTACTATCCACTGCACAATCAATGTCAACCTTGACATGCTAAGGAACACACCTAATGTTTATTACATGTGTCTACAATATAAAAAATAATCCTACTGTAGTATATCACAGGTTTCAGCTGACTGTACAGCCAAGTGTTCGCACTCACTGTAAGAGTGTCAGTGTTTATATTGGTCCGCCTCTCCTGTGTTCAAACATTCTGAAAAAAATAGCACACAATATCTTCCACAACCGTTTGTTCTGGGCTTAGACAATTATACAAGGGCTTCGATTTTAATTACTGACCAATTTATAGAGTGAAATTTTCGTATCACTATATACCAGAATAATTATATTAAATCTGTTTTCCAACATTTATAAAGCATTGTGAATCTAAATCTGTTTTTCAACATTTAAACAAAAGTGTCCAGATATTCTTTATACAGATGTTCAGAGCCGACTTTATCTTTCGTATCAATTGTTTATATTGAGTAAAAAAAATTGATGCTGATGGACGCTGAATGTAGTCGCTGATGATGACGTTTGTCGATCTTGCTTCTCCCATGCATAGACATCGATACCTGGTCCTCTTGTACTCCCATCCGGTACTCTTGAATGACGACAGAGTGTAGTAGAGCGAAGTGCCAAGTGACATCTGTAGAATACTG
This sequence comes from Procambarus clarkii, assembly GCF_040958095.1. NCBI lineage: Eukaryota > Metazoa > Arthropoda > Malacostraca > Decapoda > Cambaridae > Procambarus > Procambarus clarkii. Next base: position 5,959,462 of record NC_091202.1, on the reverse strand, counting down.
TTACATCGGCCATGGATCTTGCTCCCGACAGTCCACACGCCTTCATATCAATCACAGTTCACACGGCAGTCTTGATGTTAAACTCGACGGCGCAGATGACCCCAGCAGAGCAGGACTGGATGTACCAACGGTGTCTCGTAACAGGAGTGGTGTCAGAAGGTCATAGAGGAGGGTTGCTTGTTTGCAGAACAGGTGAATCCCGTCTTCCATCATTGCTCACGTCATCTTAGGCGTTTCTTAATGTCACCAGGTTACTAGGCTGTAAACACCAACTATGTATACCCTCGTACCGCCGACTTTAGGCCAAAGGAGACAATTTTGCGACCTTCTATTGGCGAGTCCCGGCACTCTGTAGGGAAACCGTGCCTTCCACCTGTGACCGCCTTAGTTCCGCGTTCCTGTTACTTCAGTTGACGTAATCATAAATCTTCCGGCGAAATTCTTGAGTACTGCTACATGCTTTCCATTTCTTGATCTCACCTCCAACACTGCTGGAATGGCTGCAGTCTTGATGACGCAGCAGGTGGGTAGTGGTGATCTCGAGACAGCTACCACGGCGTTGTATGGCACCTCCGGTGACTGCTAAATGTAGACAGCTCGCTGGTCCTGACAACCTCGTTTAGTGACGCGAGGCGTCGGCCGGGTGACTCTTGGATAGTCACTCATCCCCAAAGTAACTGCTGTGTGGGTTACTGGGTCTGGTGGGGGGGAGGGCTTTGTGTAACGTGCGTTCCCCCCTCAATCTTTACAGACAAGGGTTCACGTGTGGCTGGAACAACTGGGTCGGTGTACCAATCAGACCTGGGAACAGACAGACACAACACAGCGGAAGCATAGATATGCTCTGGGTTTGGTGGAGGTGGAACCCTAGAGCACGGTAAGAGCTGCTACCTGAGTTAAGTATAGTAATAATTCATCTCATTGCCTCTACAGGAAAATCTAATGAATACTAATTTATACTAACCAAGGAAGTTACTTTACTGTATAGCGCGAGATCTCGTCACCATAGGGTGGCGAGACTGCACCTGATAACTCATGAGCGATGACAGAGGGTCATCCTCATCCCCTGACTCGTCGGTGAAGCCATGAGTCAGCACTGCTGGGTCAGGACCTAGACCCGCTGAAGGCAGTTCTAATTCCTCTCTAGCATGATAATGTTTCAATTTATTTACATGAATTGTCCTTTCCACCTGGTCCTCGAATACTCCTTTTATAACAAGATTAACTGGCCCCCGCCCTTTTAACTACTCTATATGGTCCTCGCCACCTCGGAGCTAGTTTCCTACTCTGATTAGCGGGCGCAGCCTCATTCACTCTCAATACGAGGCTTCCTTCTTTCAACTCAAGAGGGCGCACTTTCTTGTCATAAAAATGAGCATACCGAGTCCGTGCCTTCTTGGACGCTTCAGCTGCAATATTCCATGCATTTCTCATTTTTCCAAGGACCTCTGAAGGATAGTCCTCTCTGTATGCAACATTATGTCTGTTAAGCAGACCTGAGGAAAAATTGCATGAATTACCAGTAAACAAATGAAGGGGTTGGGTGTTAATCGATTGGTGGATGGCAGTATTCAAGGCTAATTGAACATAGGAAATGTGTTCATCCCAAGAGTTTGCATCATGTTCAGCAAGGATTGCAAGCATATCCTTGACTGAACGATTAGTCCGTTCCGTCCTTCCGTTTGCTTGTGGGTGATAGGCTGTTGTAAAAGCCGAAGTCGTCTCTAAAATCTTACAAACTTCCCTAAATATATTCCCGTTGAATACTTGACCCCGTTCAGAGACTAAAACTTTAGGAGGTCCGAATACCGTAACGAACCTACGCAAGAACGCATCTGCAACCGTACAAGAATCCTTCTGAGGTAATGCAACTAGTGTAGTGTACCTAGACAAATGGTCAACTAGCACCAACACGTATCTATTCCCTGTATGACTGTGATGTAAATCATTCAAATCGGCCCCCACACGATCTAGAGGTTCACGAATTTTTCAGGAAATTACTGAAGTGGGGCTAGTACCTTAAGGGTGTCCTTCCTCTACTGGCAACGATTGCAAGACTTCACGAAATTGATTACTTCAGAAAGTAATCCTGGGAAATAAAATAGAGACTTTGCCTTTAAGTGGGTTTTAAAGACCCCTGGATGCCCTGCAATTTTAGATGCATGCGCAAGCTTTAACGCTGATGACCGCAACGCGTCCGGAATATCTAGTTGAAATACTGCCCTATCATTTTGGTTATTAACATAATACCGGACGCCCTGTTTCATTTCAAAATCATGAATAGGTAAATTCTTTTTCTTTTTCGGGTATTTTCCTCCTTCTAAATACTCAATAATTTCTTTCCATCTAGGCTCGCTCATCTGGTATTCTCTCATTTTATCTGATGGAATGGCTTCAATATTTTCATTAACTTGAACTGCTGCTATGTTTCTACTTAGCGTATCTGGCACAACATGTGCTGGACCAGGCTTGTACAAGATCTGGAATGAGTGGGCCGAAAGTTTGTGAGACCAGCGTGACATTCGTGGGCATTTTGTTCGCTTCTTAAAAATGTGTGTTAATGCTCGTTGATCTGTGTAAATTACAAAGTGCCGCTGAAATAGGTAAGGCTCGAAATACCTAACTGATTCTACTACTGCCAGTGCCTCCCGATCCGTAGCTGAATAACGAACTTCAGGTCCTTTGATCTTCCTACTAAAATAGGCTACCGGATGGGGTAAATTATCCGCATCTCGATGAATTAAGCACCCGCCAATAGCTATACCGCTGGCGTCAGTGTGCACCTCCCACTCTTTATCAAAATCAGGAATAGCCAATACCGGTGTCGTGATTAGTTGGTCTTTCTGTTTGCGATAGGCTTCGTCATGCTCAGATTTCCACACAAACTTCGCCTTTTTCTTTGTCAGATCAGTCAGGGGTGCTGAAGTGCCAGCGAAACCTTCAATATGACGACGAAAATATCCGGCCGACCCCAAAACCTACGCACGTCCTTTGCTGTCTTTGGAGTAGGCATGTCAGCAATGGCGCGGCAAGAATCTGGGTCAGGTCGGATACCGTCTGGGCACACCTGTAACCCCAGAAATTTGAATTTCTCAGCCGCCAGAGTGCACTTTTGGACGTTTAGCTAGAAACCTGCCTGATCTAACAACGTCAGTCCCAGTCAAGTCCCGTAGGTGATCCTCAAACGTCCTGGAATATATCACAACATCATCCAGGTACGCTAAAGAAGGCCTACCCAGGACCGGGCTGAGGATGAAGTTGATGGCCCTCTGAAATGACGAAGGCACTGTCTTTAAACCAAACGGCATCCTACGGAATTGATAAGTGTGCCTACCATCCGAGAATGCTGTTTTATCCCTATCCTGTTCTGCCACCGGAATCGCCCAATACGCCGATTTCGCGTCAAGAGTTGAGAAATACTTTGCAGCACGAAATTGATCTATTATCTCCTGTATTCGGAGCAACGGAAACACATCACCCTTAGTTATTTCGTTCACCTTTCGGTAGTCAACACTGAAACGATAACTACCGTCCAGTTTCCGAACTAGCACAACAGGAGAGAGCCACGGTGACGTACTAGGCTCTATCACGCCCTGTCTCAACATTTTCTGGCACTCCTCCCTGATAACGTTCTTTGCCTGTTCCGGCAACCTCCACTGTCTCGTGTACACAGGCAAATGATCACCAGTTATAATGGTGTGCTCAGTCTTATCAAGGAGACCAATCTGGTCATCCTCTGTCGCAAATAATTTCGGGAATTTTCGCAAAACTCCTCTCAGTGCCTTCCTATCCGCCTGTGTAACATGTTGCAAATCAAGTGCTGAAATCAATTTTTCTACTTCTTCCACATTCCGTGCAACATTTCTCGTCTCATACAGTACTTTGGATGGTGTTTTAGTATCTATCATGTTCAATGCACTACATTGTGCAGTGACGGTTGGCGTCTCGGCTGATTCATGGTAAAAGATTTCTGTGTCCTTTACCATGGTTCCCTGAGATACCCTATCACCTGCCCTGAAGCGAAATGTCTTGTGTGAAAGATTGACAACTGGAATGAGTGCACCTTTATCGAGCACTACAATTAAGTGATGAGGAATTAATAAGTTATCACATCTTCCAGCCACCTGAAGGGTGGTACCTGGTTGTATGTGACGTCCCACGGCTACTTTAATAAATTTAACAGAATGTGGGGGCAGCTCTGTTTGGTCAATGCATACAATGCACAAGACCTCTTAATTGTGTCTGGAAGAGACTTAAAAATCAATTTTGGAGAATGCGCATTATATTTTTGCTTCCTCGTAATTGAAGCTACAACTGGGGGATGGTCGATCATCTCCACTGGGTAGGAAGTCTGTCCCAACTGCAACCTGCAGTTCCTAGCCCCTTTTTGAGCAGACAAGGAATAATCAAATCGAGACAGAAAATCAGTCCCCATTAAGATGTGACCCGGAAAATCAAGGTTCTCTACGATCGTACATGTGTGAGGCTGCAATTTCCCATCAATATCAAAATTAACTGTACCTTGACCTACGATCTCAATCTTTTCCCCATTGACCGCTGTTAATGTCTTTGTGCTACGTTTAAGACGTGCATACTTAAAATTGCTGAAGGCTGACTTTTTAATTACAGTTGCCTGGCTTCATGTATCAACAAAAGCTGTCAATCTAACACCATCCACTTTCACCTCAAACGTAGGCCTACCATCACTAGGAGCCTTCTTTCATTGTTTCGCACTAGTGACTTTACAGTCCCTCTGTATATGTCAGCGCTCCCCGCAGGAGTAACACCTCCGCGGATCCCTGTTGGTACCCCGCGCAGGGTGGCTCGAACGTGCAGCTGAGGGCTGCTTCCCACCTGACGAACCCGCGCCACAGTTACTCGGCTTGTTCCCCTCGCCTTTACTTAACGCCCCTACATATTGGGACGACTAAGCGCCCGACTTCTCCGTGCGCATCTGCATATCTAAGGCTGTGGCGGCCTGGGGTTGGGAAAAAGGTAGGGGTATTGCTTGGGTGGCCTGGGGTTGGGAAAAAGGTAGGGGTATGGATTGAGGTTGGGGTTGGGGTTGAGGTAAGGTGTGGGTGGCCTGGGTTGGGGTATGGGTTGAGGTTGGGGTTGGGGTTTAGGTATGGTGTGGTTGGCCTGGGGTTGGGGTATGGATTGAGGTTGGGAGTGGGGTTGGGGTTGAGGTATGGTGTTGATGGCCTGGGGTTGGAATGGGTATGGGGTGGCCTGTTGGAATGGGTATGGGATGGCCTGGGGTTGGAATGGGTATGGAGTGGCCTGGGGTTGGGGGAAGGGTTGGTATAGGAATGGAGGTTGGGGTTGGTATAGGAAATGAGGATGGGGTTGGTATGGGAATTGAGGATGGGGTTGGTATAGGAGGTGGGGTTGGGGTTGTTGTAGTGATGGGTGAGGTGTACCTAGGTGCTGTGGTATTAGTGTTATGTGAGGTAGTTCCTGCTGTTGGTGTGGTTGTTCTTGCTGGTCATGTTCCCTACTGACTCCACCTGTGACGTCAGCTAAGTTACCTGAGCGGTCCCTGTGGTGTCGGAAGAAGTGCTGTCTTCTACACTCTCACTCCCACTGGTCCCTACTGACTGGTCACTGTCTGGGTTAAGCATTCCCTGGGATTCCCGGTGTGACATGTTTCTTGTGACTACCCTTCAATACACCCTCGACACGGACTCACTACAACCGTGATCTTACAAAAATAAACAAAAATCACAACTCTTTTCCAAGAGAAAACCAACGAAATTCCCAAAATTAGGAAATACAACGATTAATCGAGAGAATTGTTGAAGTCAATTCAATGAATGAACGTCTGCCCTGCACTCGTGTCTGACCGTGCAATAACCCGCAGTTCTATTACTGAAAGCAAAGTCCTTTACATTAAAAAAAAAAGTTAAAGAATCTAATTTATATAAAACAATTAAAATGATAACCGTAACTAATGCGCAGCTCTCGCGATGGATTAATAAAGAATAATTACTATACTGGAACACTAGACGCACTTGATGTGAACAGCGTGGCCACCGATGACTGGTGGAGCGGGACCAGCTGCGCTGAAAAACACAAGTCCTGCACTTTTCTCTTAAACGCTTAAAAATCAATATTGTTATTCTGAAGAAAAATAACTAGTTTTACGTTAATAAACCGCTCTAGCGATTATTATAGACACCGAGGACACATATGTGCTTGCCAAAACTGAATTTTCATCAAAAACTGCATTTATTCTCAATGCTGAACTCTGCCAATTTTCCTGCACACGGCCAAAAAATCTATCACCCCAAATATCACAAAACTCCCTTAATTCGCAAAAATGGGTTTCTCGTTCCCAGATATAAATACGCTGTTCTTTAATGCTGACGCTGTATACAGAACAAAACTGACATCTCGGGCGGTTTCAACATTCATGAATCCGAATTTTCGCCAAAATCCGAGGTTTTCACCTCACTTGGACTCTGACAAAAAGACAACACGATTTTCTCTAAAAATAACTGAATTCGGCAAAAATGTAGTTATCACTGTTTAATGCCTAAGAACAGAATTACGTCCCTTGCGTGCACTAGAGGGTAATACTGACCCTAGAATATACATGAAAATTGGAATTATCGCCAAAAGTCTGCTTCTAGCCTAAGCTGAACTTAGAAAATTTTCCACCTACGTTTCTACCAAAAAATTCTGTCTAAAAACGCAATTCTACCATCTTACTGGTAAAACTAGAATAATATCACTCGCATCGACTGGGGGAATCCTAATGATACCCAGATCATATACATTACTCGCGAATACCAATTTAATTACAGTTAACGACTTTCCGACGTTGACTTAGCCGAAAACTTATCCCAAGATACTTAGAAATATTCCCACGAGCTCTATCAAACATTTACCATGAAAATTACTATCCCTTAACAAACTCCTTCACTAACGATCGTGACCGACGTATGGCCCTAAGTCCAGAGGCTTAACTATGCTCTAGAAAACCACGCCTCTGACTTAGACTAATACAATAGGGAACAGCAATAAAATGTACGCACTTAGCCTAATATGAAAGAAAATACTAAACACTTGGGAAAATTTTTAACCGGGGATTGAATTCAGGGCAAAAAATAAAATTAATCTCTAGAACAACGCAAATAAAAGGAATTAATTTAAATAAATTTAATTATACTTAATTCGAAGATACACTCAATGTAATCCTATAATCGCTCCTACCGGCTCGCCGTACCACGCCTAGCCTAGGGGTCTCGACCATCTAGGTTCTAACAGAGCGACACGCAGCTTTCAGCAACAATTAAGACTAGACACGACTCAACTTCCACTAAGTGTGCGATCACTTAGTCGTTGAATCGCTGCTAGGTAGTTTACTAGTCCGTCCCTCGGAGGCTGCAATGTACTTCATGGATTTACGTTTTTCCTAGCGTTTTGGGTCGTCTACGAACGCCCTCGGATAAATCTCCTGGCGTCCCACAGATAAATCCGCCCAGACAGCCCACAAAGAACTGCTGTTGAGAGTATGGTGGCTCCCAACACCCGTGAATCAATTGCAATGGGTCGAGTAACGTACCCAGTCCAATCAATTCGGAGCGGTTTCCTTAGCCAATAAATCTTAACAGCCTAACTTACTAACTAATCCTTAATCGTATCAGCCCGCACGACCCCAAGATTCGCCAATCCCCACTCAACCTCACTGTTGTGAGGCGCACTGCTAATCCTGGCCCGCGGCTGTCCGCCTTAGCATCTACGCACGTGTCCGAATGGCTAGACTCATGAGCCTTTCAACAATTTCAAACAAAATTGTTGAAACCACCGCTGTGCACCATTGTAACACGGGGGGGGGGGGTTAATTATTCATTCATTCCTTCGTTTGTATCTTTTCGTTCTCTCTCTACCCCTCTCTTTTTACCCGTATTCTACTTTAAAACTCTACCAAGGGACTCCAAACTGTTATTCGAGCCGACCCCACGCCATGTGGTCTTAAGACGATTGACCGACTTAAGATTCTACAACCCGTATGACGTGAAATAGGCTTCTACAAAACTCTAGAGTCGCCTCTGCTTCCACCACCAGACCAGTAACACTGATCAATGATCGAGGTCTGGATCGATCATGCTAATCAATAAACTTTGGGGCTTGATCCCCACTAGTAATAGATGACTCGGATATCCGTAAGTGGAATTAATTAATAATCAAAGGGAATACTGAATTATGATTCGGTGTTAGAATCGGTGTCCAACTCAACTAGGCCTCGCCAGCTACCCACGTGGTATGGACCAATTCACATAAATTTCACAAAAATAGGAAATTAATAAAAAAGACAATTTAATAGCTAAATGATTTATTCAAAAAGTAAACAAAATCTAAATCATTTCACTCCCTAACCTGAACACTCCCTGACTTATACATTTATCGACAATGAGTTGACCTATTCCCTATACAAAAGCTCTGAGCAAACTTTACCTTTGGCGACCAGCTAGATGTTTGTGCTAAGGTCTTAGGGAGAGGTGGAGTGGGCACCTTCCCTGGGCTGCTCCGGATACCACACTATCCTTCCCTTGCCCTGCTCCACACAGAAGCCAGAGCACGGTATTCTTCCGCCTTAGTTTTACCAAGTTACTAGCAAGGCTTAAGTTTTAACAACTAACCTCTGTTGCACTGAATGATCCAGATTGGTTGAATTATTTTAACTGAAGTTAATTACACAAGTATCTTAGGGAAGAGCTATTCCCAATTACAAAATGGCTATTTGACCTTTGAGAATTAATGAATGTGGAAACTCTGCTGGCCTGTGACCGCCAGGTCACCGAGGTCACTCCGCGCTACAGCCTAGTCCTGGCTCGTGACGTCACTGATGGTGACTTAACTCATTATCCTGACAATTACGGTACTCTTGATACTATATCTAGCAATATTATACAATTTGAATGAAGACTAATTTCTCTAAATAAGTGAATTATGTAAAATAATTCATTATACGGAACTGTGAACAAAGGCGAAATTATTTTCACCCACAATCCCCCGAGGGGATGTTCCCGGGTCACCACGTGGGTCCAGCTTCCTATTTTCCCAAGCGTAGGAAAACACTCTAGATTATTCCTACAACAGCTATTTTGTTACAAATAAACGCTACGTTACGTTACGTGATACAAGAACTAAACAAGCTTGTGCTAATACTTTATTGTGTTTGGAATGTAAGGGCTAAACACGGTTCACATTTCAATATTCAGACATCGGACAGAAAGTGGCTCGTTACTCTTAAAATGATATTTGGGCAAAGAAGGATGTTACCATGTTGGTCACGTTACATTAATGATATTTGGCCAAAGAACGATGTCATCATGTTGGTCGTGTTACGTTACAAGGTTATAAGGGTGAGAATGATGGGGGCTCGAAAATTGACATTAGTCTTCCATCCTCTGGTGAGCTGTCAGTCTAAGTGAAATTAAAAAACATACGTGAACAGCTGCAGCAGGAGATAAGGAATTGATGTTACTTTTCCCCAACTATTAAATGATCTGAATAGAGAGAGAGAGAGAGAGTAACCACTGACTGCTATGTGTATCCCATGCAGTTGTGTTTACAAAAAAATTATGATTTGTTATAATAATAAGATTGAAGACCACCTTATGACTCTCGTTACTCTTAAAACATGCTATATGAGCAAAGAATGATGTTACTATGTTGGTCACGTTGCGATACAAGGTTACACATATGATCAAAAATAATACTAAAGGCTTTGGACAGAAAATCGATGTGGGGTAGGGTGGGGTGATGGTTGATGGTAAGAGGGAGGAGAGGCTGGGGGAGGGGGGTCTGTTGGAGCGCGGATTATGTGAGCGGTGTTGTCGTATTTAGCCCAGTTGTGTGTCAGATTCCAAGAGGGGAGCCGCCCACAAAGGCTCTCTCCCGCCCAGTCCTGCATTTGGAATTTGTATGTTGAGCTCATGGCACACCTTTGAGAAAGAACATTGCCACATTCAATGCTATGTCCCAGTGTGTGTGTGTCAGGAGAGAGAGAGAGAGAGAGAGATGGTACACCCCATTGCCCTCACTCCCCCCAGTGTGATGGGGATGGTAAGTGGAACAGGTGGGGCTGGCTAACAGTAGCTACATCTCCCTTTCCTTAACGAAACCACAGTGGGTAATGGATCCCCCGGCACTTCCGCCCTTGTAGGAGGAAGTAATGGCAGTCATTGCGCACCGTCAATATGGTTGCTTGTGTGAGAAAAAGTTAAAATATTCAGCAAAGAATGTTATAAAAGGCGCATATATTCTCTCTTTCACTAGCGACAAAACGCAAACATTCCGGCTGAGGTGTGTGCTATGTCAAAACTCTCTCAAAGCAGTCCTCCAGACCCATGGAGTGTGAAATTACCCATGATAGATGCCACTTGTCCCCTGACGAAGGGGAGCTGAGGGGGAGTGGGGCAGGGGAGGGGAAAATATAACCCAAACACCTACTGGAAATACTCTTCAGTTAGCCACTGAAAGGTGGACAGTACACACCCTTTGTAGACTTTGAAAAACGATTAAGGCTAATGGCCCACATCCGTCCTGGTCTGTCACCTATACACCCCCCCCCCATGCATTGTTACATAAAACAGACCTTTTCTGCCAACTGCTACCTCCTCTCATTCTCCCCCACCCTCCTCGACACTTTCTGCCGTGTATGGCATAGCTCAAAGAAAATAATGGCCGTCAAAAACCGAAAACCCATTCCACCCTCGCTTCTAAACCACAATGACTCTCCAACCCTCTCCCGCCAAGGGGAAGCTTCCCTCACCCCTACTCCCCACCCCATCAACATATCCACCTATGTTGGGACCCCTCATACCTCCACAAACCCTCTACATATCATTACTTAGACTCATTTATTAATCAACTATTATCTACATACAAACACAGGATTAACTTTACGGCAAACACCCATACATATTCAACTACTCTTATCCACATATTCCACTCGTATCCTCATATTCCATACTATACCTCATACACCACATAGCCCACATACTCTCCTACCCCCCCCCCAACATAACCCCCCATCATCCCAGACCGCGTAACCAAACACCGGAGTGTCCGGTGCGCGCCAAACATCCAGAAAAAAAGCATCACACATACCAGAAGGCCTACATACCTCAACCAGCTGTCACACCTGGGCCTATTAGGCCCACCTGACAGCTTGTGCACATGGTTCTAGTGACATATTTCACTACTCCACTACCCCACACATCACATCCACATACACCACAACCACACACACCACCATTACCACACCATGGAGAGAGCCACGGAGGCAGAAGCAAGGAAGAAGTGCAGGGTGAGAGGCGGAAAACCAGGGAATCACAGCTCCCAACACAACATCCCAAACGTGAGGGGGGAGCCCACAACCAGCTACCCAGTAACAACAGAGAGGAGGGCAACCCCATCACCCTCCTCTGCATAGAAAGAGGAGGGTGATGGGGTTGCGCCCACTATCCCAAACTCTCCCTGCCCCCACTCAAATGCTCAGCCAAATCTCCTTCCCCCCACACTCCATTCCTACCCTGCTACCCCTCCCCTCCTCCCACCATGTCCCCCCCCCTCCCCCCTTTTCCTTCCTGTCCTCCCTCTCCTTTCATCCCATACCCTCCCTGCCCCCCCCCCCTTCACTTGACCCCCTGCCCCTCACCCCAGCATCCTCTGAGATCCTGTTATCCATCTCACAAATCCTCACACCCATGGGACAGCTTCCCCCACCAGCAGAACACTCACCAAGGAGGCGATTTGAGAAGGGACAGAAGAAAGTGAGAAATACATATAAAGAAAATGAAAAATACAGAAGAAAGAATTACAAATAAAGAAAATAAACTTGGAGAATAGGTACTAGAAGAAAACCCAGATATAATAGCACTCACAGAAACAAAGCTAACAAAAACCATAACAAATGCAGTGTTCCCAGAGGACTATTATATTATGAGGAAAGAGAGAGAAGGAAGAAGCAATGGTGGTGTAGCTCTGCTGGTAAGAAAAGGCTGGGATTTTGAGATGGTTATTCTGGGCTGTGAAGGTTTCAGTGACTACATAACAGGTACCATAACAACTGGAGGACAAAAAATTATAGTCATAGTCATATAGAATCCACCACCAAATGACAGAAGACCCAGACAGGAATATGATAAAAACAACATGGCCACCTTTAACATAATAGAGAGAGCAGCTTCTATTGCTACCAGGAATGGATCTGGACGACTACTAATCATGTGAGACTTCAACAATGGGAAGATAGATTGGGAGAACAGAGATCCACATGGAGGACCAGAAACATGGAGAGGTAAGCTGCTGAACGTGGCAAAAGACACTTTCTAAGCCAGCACATCAATTAACCAACAAGAATGAGAGGAGAAGATGAACTAGCTATGCTCGATCTGATATTTACCCTAAATGAGTGGGATATAAGGGAAGTTAAGATGGAAGCACCCTTGGGAATTAGTGACCACAGTGTATTGAACTTTGAGTACCTGGTAGAGCTAGGAATTATCTCCCCCCAAAAAGAACTAGGAAACAAAAGGCTGGCATATCGAAAGGGGAATTATGAAGAGATGAGAAGTTTCCTAAGGGAAATACCTAGGGACACAGACCTCAGAGCTAAGTCTGTATAAGATATGATGGACTATGTTACCCAAAAGTGTCAGGAGGCAGTAAACAGGTTCATCCTGGCCCAAAGGGAAAAATCCGAGAAGTAAAAGAAAAATCCATGGTATAATAGGGCAAGTATGGAAGCACAGGGACTGAACAAAAGGAGTGTGGAAGAACTTCCGGAATAACAGAACACCAGAAAGCAGAGAGAGATACCAGAGAACCAGGATTAACTATGTTAGGGTGAGAAGAGAAGCTGAGAAAAATTATGAAAATGATATAGCAAACAAAGCCAAGACCGAACCAAAGCTACTCCATAGTCACATCAGAAGGAAAACAACAGTGAAAGAACAGGTAATGATTCTTAGAACAGGCGAGGACAGGTATACAAAGAATGACGAAGAGGTGTGTGAAGAACTCAACAAGAGGTTCCAGGAGGTCTTCACAATAGAACAAAGTGAGGTCACTGTGCTAGGAGAAAGGAAAATAAACCATGCGGCTTTGGAAGGGTTCGAAATTACGCGAGAGGAGGTCAAGAGACACCTGCTGGATCTGGATGTTAGAAAGGCTGTTGGCCCAGATGGGATCTCACCATGGGTACTGAAAAAGTATGCAGAGGCACTTTGCTTGCCACTCCCCATAGTGTTTAGTAAGTCACTGGAGACAGGAGACTTACCAGAAATATGGAAGACGACGAATGTGGTCCCAATATACAAAAAGGGCGACAGGCAAGAGGCACTGAACTACAGGCCAGTGTCCTTGATTTGTATACCATGCAAAGTGATGGAGAAGATCGTGAGAAAAAACCTAGTAACACCTCTGGAGAGAAGAGACTTCGTGACAAATCGCCAACATGAATTCAGGAAGGGTAAATCTTACCTGACTAGCTTAATAGAATTCTATGACCAGGTGGCAAAGATTAGGCAAGAAAGAGAAGGCTGGGCGGACTGCATTTTCTTGGAGTCTCAGAAAGCTTTTGACACAGTACCGCATATAAGGCTGGTACATAAGCTGGAGAGACAGGCCGGTGTAGCTGGTAAGGTGCTCCAGTGGATAAGGGAGTACCTAAGCAATAGGAAGCAGAGAGTTCGGGGAGGGGTGAGACCTCAGATTGGCGTGAAGTCACCAGTGGAGTCCCACAGGGCTCTGTACTCGGTCCTATCTTGTTTCTGTTATATGTAAATGATCTCCCGAAGCGTATAGATTCATTTCTCTCAGTGTTTGCTGATGACGCCAAAATTATGAGAAGGATTAAGTCAGAGGAGGATTGCTTGAGGCTTCAAGAAGAACTAGACAAGCTGAAAGAATGGTCGAACAAATTGTTGTTAGAGTTTAACCCAATCAAATGTAATGTAATGAAGATAGGTGTAGGGAGCAGGAGGCCAGATACTAGGTATTATCTGGGAGATGAAATCCTTCAAGAGTCAGAGAGAGAAAAAGACATGAGGGTTGACATCTCGCCAGACCTGTCCCCTGCAGCCCATATCAAGAGGATAACATCAGCGGCATATGCCAGGCTGGCCAACATAAGAACGGCATTCAGAAACTTGTGTAAGGAATCATTCAGAACTTTGTATACCACATGTCAGGCCAATCCTGGAGTATGCAGCCCCAGCATGGAGTCCATATCTAGTCAAGGATAAGACTAAACTGGAAAAGGTTCAAAGGTTTGCTATCAGACTAGTACCCGAGCTGAGAGGTACGAGCTTCGAGGAGAGACTATGGGAATTAAAATTTACTTCGCTGGAAGACATAAGAGTTAGGGGGGGATATGATCACCACATTCATGATTATCAAGGGAATTAATAGGGTAGATAAAGACAGGCAATTTAACACAAGGGGCACACGTACTAGGGGACACAGGTGGAAACTGAGTTCCCAAATGAGCCAAAGAGATATTAGAAAGAACTTTTTTAGTGTCAGAGTGGTTGACAAATGGAATGCATTAGGAAGTGATGTAACTCCATACACAGTTTCAAGTGTAGATAAGATAGAGCCCAAAAGGCTCAGGAACCTCTACACCTGTTGATTGAAGGTTGAGAGACTGGACCAAAGAGCCAGAGCTCAATCCCTGCAAGCACAATTAGGTGAGTACACCATTATCACACAATACCTACCACCACTACCACACCACCACTACCATACCACCACTTCCACTACCACCGCTACCACACCTTCACTACCATCACAGCTACACTCACCACCACTACTACGACTACCACACACACCACAACCACACCACAATTTCCACACCACAACTACACCACCATTACCACTACTATCAGCACAACCACACCACCACCACTGCCATACTACCACTACCATCACCACCACATTTCTACTACTAGTACCACACTACTACAACACCACCTTTACCATCACTACCACACCACCACTACCACACCACCTCTACTATCACTACCACACCACAACTACCACCACTTCCTCCCCACCACTACCACTACCACCACTACAACACTACTACCACACCACCTCTTCCACCACTACCAAACCACCACAACCACACAATCAACCCTTGTTGATTGACAGTTGAGAGGCGGGACCAAAGAGCCAGAGCTCAACCCCCGCGAGCACAATTAGGTGAGTACACAATCACTACGACCATTACCACACTACCACACCACCACTACAGCACCACTACCACACCACCTCTTCCACCACTACCACACAATTACTACCACCACTACCAAACCACCGCGGCCACTACCAGACCATAACTACCACACACTACCACACCACTGCTACCACACCTCTACCACCACTACCACACCTCCTCTACCACCACAACCACACTCCCCACCACTACTACCACTACAACACACACCACAACCACACACACCACCATAACCACACCACCATTACCACACTACTACCACACCACCACTACCAGACCACCACCACTACAATACTACCACTACCACCACCACTACCATACTACCACTACCACCACCACCATTACCACACTACTACTACTACTACTACCACACCACCTTTATCATCACTACCACTACTACAACACCACCACTACCACACCACCACCCCTCCCTGTCCAGCTTGTTGTTGCCGTGGAGGGGCTTGGTGGGCGGCTGCCGGAGTGTGATGGTCCATCAGGCGGTCCCCAGTCCTTTTGTAGCCTTGTGCTTCTTCTGCTGTCCTCACAAATTTTGCTGGATGCCTTTTCCTTTTCCTTTTGTTTTGTTTTTCTGCCCCCCCCCCTTTTTTTTTCTCGTGTTCATTTCCTGCTGACCCTGTGACCTTGTGCCTGTTTTGATCATTCTTTTGGCCTTCTTTTGTTTTGACGCCGGAATGTTTGAGGAGGCATACTCTTGCACTTGCAGTACGGTAGTACCCAACGTCTCGAGTGAGGGGACCCTTTTATTGTCAATCCCCCTTTCGTCACTGAACCCGATCTCGACGGACTGACGGTTCTTAAGGTGGCGTTTGTAGGGCGTATACTCACGACGCACCCCCAGGGGGCCCCCGGCATGATCGGTGATAGCTTCTTGTTGGGTGTCCTGCCTCTAACTGTGGCTCCATGGTGGGTATGGGGGCACATTCATGAATGAAAATGTCTCTTTTCGTCTTTATGTTATTGAATGTTTCTCTTGTAACCTCTCAGGCTCATGGGATGGGTGACCAAGCCCCCGAGACGGAACGTATTGGAAAACCGGGCTTTGTAGCCCCTGCTGTGTTGGGCCCCGACCTTGTTCCTCCTTTGACCCTCCTGAATGCTCCACTCCCTCCTCTGTGGTTGGGTCGAGCCCCAAGCCCCCAGTGGTGACTGCTTCGTCCCCTGGCGCGACTAAGTCTCTCGTTGTGACTACTGCGCCTTTTAACCCCTCTCTCTCTGGGGGTTCTCAACGCCGTCCGCGCCACAGCCACACTCACTGGATTCCTTCCCGTACTGATGCGTATCAGGCCTTGTTTGGTCCCACTTCATGGGCCAAATACTTTGATCTCCTACCCTCTGGATTCTTCTCCTCCTGACGATATCTCCCTCCATAGACATCTTGTTGATTCCGTAGATGCCTCTGTTACCTTCAGGCCCACTCGTCTTGGTACACGTGTCGTTGCTGCTCCTTCTCAGGATGCAGCTTCCTGCTTGGCTGCCTTATCCTGCCTTGGCGAGACCCCTGTTTGGGTCTCAAACAACGCTCGGTTGAATGCCAGTGTTGGCACTATTCTCCTCCTGCCCCATGTTGCAACCGGTGTTTAGAATCTGCAGGACTGCCACGATGATATTCGGCATATGCTCGATGCCCAAGGCCATTCTGTCCTCTGGGTAGACTCGTTTACTCGTCCCCCTCGTGGTCGTGACAATTTCCCCATCCTTGTTACCTTTTTCTCTTTTCACCCTCCCCTCTCCTTCCCTAGGTGGCAGTGTGCAAAGGCAGACTGGAACCTATTTACCCGCAGTGCTGCGCTCTCTGACCTCTTCCTTCTGCCTCTCCATCGCTCTCTCCTCCTTTTTCATGACACCGTCTTCGACGCTGCCCTCGGCTCTATTCCTCGCTCTTCCTCTCGGGGCCCACGGAAGTGCGTTCCCTGGTGGAATATAGACTGTGCTCGGGCTGTCCGCTGTAACCGTGCAGCCTGGAAGAGACACCGCTGCCGGCAGTTGGACGAATCTTTTCTTTTATTTCGGAAGTCAAGTGCGGTGGCCCATAGGGCCATTCGTACGTCTAAACGTAAATGTTGGGCGTCCTATGTCTCCACTATTACGTCCGAACCTCCTCTGCCACTGATCTGGAAGCGTATCCACAAGATAGCGGGTAAGTTCGTTCCCGATATCGCACCAGTCTTCCTCCAGGTTCCCACTTTTCTTCTGTTAGCTCTGGTTTTCATCTTCCCCAATCTTTCCTTCTTCGTAAACCTGTCCTTGAATCTTGTTCTTTGGATTTCTCTGCTCATCTTCGCCTTCCCTATAACGATCCCTTCTCTCTCTCTGAACTTCGGTCTGCCCTGGCCCTCTGCGGTTCTACGGCAGCAGGCTCCGATGGCATTCATTATGAAATGCTTCGCCATCTCCCTCCATGCACGTCTCAGTATTTACTTAGTCTGTATAATCGGATCTGGGAGTCGTCGTCAATCCCTGAGGACTGGCTCGATGCCGTTGTCCTTCCAATCGACTTGAGAATGGTCCAGGACAGGCCGAAACGTCGTCCCTTCACCTTCTAGTGTGTGGTCTGGTCAACAAACTTTTGCCACGTTATTGTGACTCATCGCCTACTTAGAAACAGTAACAATCCTGCAAGGGAAACCTTGTGTACTTGGAAAACTTGTTTTGGTTAACATTTCAGATCAGGTAAGAATTGATTGAGACCACAAAAATCGAGTAGCATTTCTAGGTAATGATGATAGAGTTACAAAATACGAGCTTGATGGTGTTGAGATTGCGAAGTCGGATTGCGAAAGGGATCTGGGAGTTATGATTAGTAAGAATAAAAAACAAAAGGATCAATGCATGAATGTTCATAATAAGGCAAATAGGACACTGGGATTTATTAATCGAAGCGTTAGTAACAAGACACCTGGTGTTGTTCTTCAGCTAGTTGCTCTGGTTAGGTCCCATTTAGATTATGCAGTTCAGTTTTGGTCGCCATACTGTAGAATGGATATAAATTCACTTGAACGTGTACAGCGTAGGATGACTAAGTTAATTCCCCAAATTAGAAGTCTTTCATATGAAGAAAGATTAACAAAGCCTAACTTGCATTCACTCGAGAGGCGAAGAGTTGGGGGTTGCATGATAGAGGTTTACAAGTGGATGAATGGACATGAAGGGGATGTTGATGGGGTGTTGGGAGTATCAACACGGGACAGAACACGAAACTGAGTATAAATTGGATAAGTTTAGATTTAGGAAAGACTTGGGTAAATACTGGTTCAGTAACAGGGTTGTTGATTTGTGGAACCAATTACCGCGTAATGTGGTAGAGGTGGGGTCCCTCGATTGTTTCAAGCGCGGGTTGCACATGTTTATGAGTGGGATTGGGTAGTTATATATAGGAGCTGCCTCGTATGGGCCAATAGGCCTTCTGCTGTTACCTTGTTCTTATGTTCTTATATTCCTGTTCGCAAACCAAGGTCTCTGGAAACATCCCCTAAGGACTTTCGCCCTATAACCCTTACAAGTTGTGTCTGCAAACTCTTTGAACGTGTGGTTAATGTTCGTCTGATGTGTTTCTTAGAACACCATCACCATCTCTCCCCTTCTCAATTTGGTTTTCGCAAGTGCCGCAGCACAACGGATGTCTTGGTGAACTTGGAGGTCTACATTTGTTCTGCTTTTGCTGCGAAGACCTCCGTTGTTGCCGTCCTTTTTGACCTGGAAAAGGCTTACGACACCACTTGTAGATATAATATTCTATCCCAACTTCATTCTTTTGGCCTTCGTGGCAATCTCCCTCTCTTTCTCTGCAGCTTCCTCTCTCGTCGTTCCTTTCGGGTGAGGCTTGGTACCGCTCTCTCTGCCTCTTTTCAGCATTATGAAGGTGTACCCCAAGGTAGTGTTCTGAGCACTATTCTTTTCTGGTTGCCCTCAATGGTCTTCTTTCCACTCTTCCTACGGCGTCTTCTCCGCTCTCTATGTCGACGAACTTATACTTTGCTGTCAGGGTGATGATTCGCCTGTCCTTTAACGCCGGCTTAAACTTGCGATTGATGTCGTGTCGTCTTGGGCCACCGATCATGGCTTCAGGTTCTCTACGTCTAAGACTTGTGCTATGACTTTTACTCGGAAGTGTGTCGTTCTTCGTCCTTCTTTGTGGTTTTATGGTCACCCCCTTGTGTACAAAGATTCAGCTAAGCTTTTGGGGTTGATTTTTTACACTCGTTTGTCTTGGTCGCTCCATATCTCGTACCTCCGTGTTGAATGCTCTAAGGCCCTTACCCTCCTTCGGGTATTATCCCATACTTCATACATTCATACATTCCTCTCTCGTCCTGTCTAAGCTCGATTATGGTTGTCCTGCTTACTCGTCTGCTTCTCCTTCTATTTTTCACCGTCATGATGCTTTGCACCATACTGGGTTGCGCCTCAGTTCTGGTGCCCGTCCTTAGCTTGTATATTGACACTGGCTTCCTATCTCTCCAGGACCGCCATGATTACCACTGTCTTTGCTATCTTGCGTGGTCTTTGCAACATCCTTCCTCTCGCTTCTGTCGTGCTTTAACTTTTGCCCCCTCCTGTGGTTCCTGTTCCTCTTCACCACCTCCCTCTTTCTGTCCAGTTATCTCACTTACAGGATTCTCTTTCAGTTCGTATTTCTAATATTTCACTTCGTGTTGTTCCTTCTTTGCCCCCGTGGAGAGTCCCCCCTTCCGCAGTTTTGTACATCCTTAACCCGCATCACTAAAACTTTTACCTTTCCTACGGTTCTAAAACGCCTTTTCCTTGAGCACTTTCCTTCTCACTCCCGCTCCGTTTCCATCTTCACAGATGGAAGACTCTCGTCTGACTCAACAACTGACTCAACAACAGACTCTAAGTCTGTTGTTGACTCTCGTAGTGCCCTCATAGCTCTCGGGTTCTTTAATCCAGTTCATCCAGTGGTTGTCGAGATCCAGCATTGGCTCTTTCTTATTCACAGTAAACTTAAGTTGGTTGAGTTTTGTTGGGTTCCCAGCCATATTGGTGTCTCTTTACATGAACGTGTGGATGCTGCCGCCAGGGAAGCTGTCAGCTCTTGTCCCGTCTCCCGTCAAGGTATTCCTTATTCCAATTTTTACCTGGTTATCCAGTCCTCCAGAATTACTCGTTGGCAGGTTTGTTGGTCTTCTGTTACTGGAAACAAACTGCCTACTCTTAAGAGTTGTGTGTCCTCGTGGCCATTCTCCTACCACCATAACCGTCGATGGGAAACGGCTCTGGCAAGGTTGCGTATTAGCCATACTCGCTTAACTCATGGTCACTTGTTGGAGCGCCGCCCTGCTCCTTATTGTCCAAATTGCATTGTCCCTCTTATGGTCGTGCATATCCTTGTTGACTATCCTGACTTCCAGGACGAGCGTGTGTCTTGTTTTCCGACAGTCCCTCGCGGTCGCTTGTCCCTCAATTGTATTGTTGGTGACTCAAATACTTCTGATATCGTTCACCTTATGCGTTTCTTTTCTCGTATTGGCATCCATGGTGATATTTAGCACCCTCTGATTATCCTGCACATTTGATGGTGCTACATAGCCTTCCCAGTTTGGAGACTTCTTTTGATAATTACTTACTTACTTGTATTACAATATATTTGCTCTTATATATGTTAATTTATGTTCACAATGTTTTCTGTTCATTAGCTATGAGATTGTGATGATCCAGGGCACATCATACGGCACACGCCTCCCAAATGGTACCATCACTGGAACTCTTGGACTCATCAACCGCTCCGTAAGATAAGTGGTTTGTTTTGGAGTCGGGTTAAATACCTATTAACCACAGGAGGTTCTCATCAACTAGTTTAAGTAATTCGTGTTACTTTCCAGTTGATAGTTAATATATGTTCACCTAGATAAATTTTATTTTGAAACTTGGTAGAATTACACAATGGTCAAGATTTTGTATTTTTAATGGCATTATTTAATTATGTGAAATAGTAAATATGTTCACCTACATAAATTTTATTTTGAAACTTGGTCGAATTACACAATGGTCAAGATTTTGTATTTTTTAATGACATTTTTTAATTATGTGAAATAGAATATATTTGAATGTAATTTAAGAATACCCATGCATATTTAATACGATAAGCCATATATCGTAGGAAGAGTCCAACATTCATAGTTTGACCCAGCTCCCAACTTCTCATTCCCTGAGCCTACAGGAGGCTGACCTACTGACAGCATTAGCTGCAACTTTGGAGAGGTCCTACTATACTGATTTCACAGACTACCTGTTCATGGACGACTCTATTGTGGCCTACAAGAGGCCCGTGCCCGAAGCAGACCTGCTCGGCTTCATCAAACCTTTCACCTTTACAGTGAGTGGTTATCTTGAGATGATTTCAGAGCTAGGTCTGCAGCTCAGTCCTCGACCAGGCCTCCTTTTTGTTACACCCACCCAGGAAGCAGCCCGTAGCAGTTGTCTAACTCCCAGGTACCTATTTACTGCTACGTGAACAGGTACATCAGGGTGAAAGAAACTCTGCCCATTTGTTTCTACCTCCACTGGGGATCAAACCCTGAACCTTAGGACTATGAATCCCAAGCGCTGTCCACTCAGCTGTCAGAGCCCCCCTCATAAGACTGGCTGGAATTAACGGCAGAATTCAGTGATCCATCAATCTATTATATTTAGAAGGTCTTGAGAGTAATTATTTTAACAAATTTGCAAATGGGCCAAATTGTAGTTAGTGGCGTATCGACCTGAAATTTTGATTGTTATTGTTGCTGTCAGTGTTGGTTAGATAATATTCATCCTATGAGCAGTAGTTTATTGTGTACCCAAT
>NC_091202.1:5844883-5932383 GCF_040958095.1 Procambarus clarkii | reverse complement strand
CTATATTCAAGAAATTGGGAATGGAGAGTGATAAATATATACTAACATGTGTTTTATTTATGTCGCTCAGCGTGACGACAAGCTACCCTGCTGTAAACTATCTCTAATGATGCATCAAAAGGGAATAAGTGTACTTAGCTAATAGGGCACTGTATAAGTTGAAGCTTGCCGAAACTCGTGTCCCAGGCTCTAGCGTCGCAATGGCGAACACATGGTGGCTAGCTTGGCCTAGATGTCGACGCGCTTCTCTGGCCGGTCACGATGGATTACACGGAACAAATTGACAAGTTCCGGGCTGAATGTCAAGTTAATTCTTGTTGACGATTCACCACAATGTATCCTATGACACTGACACCAAACGAGTTGCTCAATTCCGCCACAAGTCTTCACACCGCACTTTGGCGACTTTCCTCTCAACTCGACGCCTCCACACGCTCTCCGATTAATATGGCGTCTCCCCCTCCCGCTCCGCGTCCCGCATTTGCTACACAAATTATTTACTACGAATAATATTATTTCTCGCAGTTGCGGCTAAAATGCTTGGATAATGACGGGTTTATAATTCAGGGGAGTTAAATATTATTATTTGCTCGTTTTACAATGGTAAACGAGCAATGGAGATGAATTTAATTCTCTCCATGGCATTCACGTGTGACGTTAAATTTATTACCAGATAACAGTTGTAACTAGAAACGCTCGATTTGGCATTATTTGGGAGTCAGGTTATCGGCAAATAATTATCACACAGAACACTGTTGTTTTCAGAGAAGCAAACTCAATTCTCTGACACACTGGATATAAATGTGTTTATTTTGGTAGAATCTGACGCAATACTGGTGTTTGGTTACGTAAGAATTCTAGCATTATTGTACAGATACAATTATTAGTTCATGTGAACTCTACGGTTGGTTAATTTTAGTTACTACAGTAATTAGTAGATTTTAGTAATAATTAATAATAATACAACAGTGTTGTATTATGTTGGAAATTTCCAACATAACTCCGGGGGGAGATTTATCGGGTCGCAGTGTAATGTTGAGTACTGACATACCCATCCCGAAGTTGGTACTAATATAAGTATATTAGTATGTTAGTACACACATAACGAATGTCCCGTATTTGTCAAGGACATTCAAGAAACTTAAGTCTTGCAGATTTCATGTTAAATGGAACATGTTATTATGAATTACCTAAAGCTAATAACTAAGAAGGCTTACAATAAACTCTGTGACTGGTGTCGCTATGACATGTAATGTTTATGTTAGTAAGTCTCAAAGTCTGTAAACTCTCAGATACTCTAGACATATAATGTTATTTATAGCCTATACAACAATTAAGAATTTAAATCACACAATTCAAATAACTGAGAATCTACTGTGATGAGAGTGTCTTGGGTCATAGTGACTTGTAATGATTTGTTACTTGACATCACACCACAGTATCATCATGGTTACTTAAATTGGATGTAAAGGGATTTACTCTTGGTCAGAGCTGTAATAGGCTTGCAGTTTCATCTTGCATTGTTGAGCAGCAGCTCTAGTGGGGCGGTTACTCGGTGGATCAGAATTACTGTCCTCGGAAACTACTGGGGAAGCTGGTTCTGGCAGACACTCTCGTTCTGCTAATTCGAGAGGTACCAACTTCTCTAAAGTTTTTAGGGTAGTGTTGCCTCGGCATAAAACTTTCACTACTCTCAGGGTACCTTGATGATCTGGATGAATGGCAACAATTTTGCCTATGGGCCACTCTGACTTTGGTCCATCACTGTCGACTAATACTAGGTCCCCTGGTTTAAGTTGCACTTTATTATAAGGACTCGAAGCTCCGTAGTGGTACTCTCGTAGAGCTGTGAGGTACTCTCGAGTTCACACCTCATTCCACCTTTCAATGACTCTTGAGAGATGTTGGTAACTTTCTACCAAGTCACTTCTGGTTACATGTGAAGGGTCGACGGGGTCCTCTTCTGCTAAAGGTATGAGAGGACTCAGCAGACCTCCATGTATCAAGTGTGAGGGACTCAGAGGTTCTCTATGTGAGAAATCATCGGACAGGTATGTTAATGGGCGGTTATTGACTCGCACCTCGATTTCTACAACAATTGTTTGGAGTTCAGAGTAACTGATTTTTTGTCTATGCAAGGTTTTTCTTAAGCACTTCTTGACAGTGCCTATCATTCGCTCGTAGAACCCACCTTACCAAGGGGCTCTTGGAGCTATAAATTTCCAGTGACATTGTCGTCTCTGCAGGACTGACTGTACTTCTGGATGATTCCAGACTTCTCGCAGACAGGCTTCTCCTGCCACAAAATTGGAACCATTGTCCGATATCATGAGTTTGGAACAAGATCTGCGAGCTGCAAATCTGCGGAAGGCTTGGATGAAGGCTTCAGCACTCATATCTGAAGTCACTTCTAAATGTACGCCCCTAGTAGTAGCACACGTAAAGAGGCAAATGTAAGCTTTCACTGGTATCTTATCTGGGTTGCCAGTGAGAAGCAAGGCTCCTGTGTAATCTACACCAGTGGTTTCAAAAGGACGAAGATGAACCACTCTTTCTTCAGGGAGTGGTGGAGGTCCTGGGTAAGGACATACTCTAGCATCGTATCTTTTGCAGATTACACAGAATTTAATAATTGACTTGACTGTCTGACGACCTTGAGTAAGCCAGTCTAAGGTCGGTGAGCGTATCTAACACTCCACCATGTAAAGTACCATATTGATGGTGATGTAAAACTAGAAGTTTGGTGATGATGTGGTGACGTGGTAGAAGAATTGGATTCTTTGTGTCCAGATCAATTTTTGCATGAAGCAAACGTCCTCCACACCTTAGTATATTATGAGTGTTGGCATCATACCAGATACCTAGAGACTTAGTTAATTTATCTGGAAGATTTTCATATTCGCTTCCATATGTCTCTTGTTGTGCACGTTTGATCCAGTAGAGAATAGGATTGGGAAACTTATGTCGAATTCCTATCTTAGCAAGAAAGTCAAACACATGTGTGGTCACTCTTAATAACTTACTTAAGTTAGAATAATTGTGAGGATCAATGGCTAAGATTCGTTGAGGTTCTGGTTCTTTCATGGGAGTGGTGATATTGGTCACTATGACTTGTGGCTTTTGTTTGGGCCACTGACCACCAACAAGCCATGAAGGTCCATTGAACCACAGCGAAGACTTGATAAGTTGTTTTAGTGTTAATCCTCGAGATAAATAATCTGCAGGATTGTCCTTAGTAGGAACATGTCTGAATTTATATCCAGCAGATAACTCATGAATTTCCCTAACACGATTACTGACGTAGGGAGTTTTATTATTGTTGTTTCTTACCCATTGTAAGACTGCTTCATTGTCTGACCACACGACAATCTCACCAAAGTGGATATTATTGAGTGTCTTAGTCAGGCAATGAGCCAATCTTACTCCCACCAGCAATGCAGTCAACTCCATTTGAGGTAAGGATCTCTTCTTAATGGGAGCTACTCTTGCTTTAGATGTGAGCAAAATTGATTGTGCACTATTAACTAAGTAGGCTACAGCGCCATACGCTTTGCCAGAGGCATCGCAGAAAACGTGCAAATTTGTGGGCAAGTTTGGTCCTGAAGCATTACGAGGAAATTTCAAAACACCTAACTGATTAAAATCCGTTGAGAGTATCTGCCATTTAGCTTGTAACTCACTTGGTAACGGATCATCCCATCCCATATGTTTCTGCCAGCACTCCTGCATTAGGAGTTTGCCCCTTATTAATATAGGACTAAGTAAGCCTAAAGGGTCAAATGGTTGACTGACAAACGAGAGTAATGTTCTCATGGTAAGGGTTGAGTTATCGGTTTGTACTGACTTGACATTCATCTCGTCAGTACTTGTGTTCCATTCCACGCCTAGAACCTTTAATTGATTGGGTACCTGATAACCTGGAAATTCTTTCTCGATTATCTGGTTTAATGATTCATTATTTGAGGCCCATGACTGTAGTGGCATATTGGCTCCTAATAACTCACGGTTAGCCTCATGGTAGATTTCTAACAAATTGGTTTGGTCGTTTGTAGTTCCCTGGAAATTGTCGAAATACAAGTTGTCACTAATGTCTGCCTTATAAGGGCTATTTGACTTCCTCAAATGTGTGTCTAATGTTGCTTGTAAAAGAAACGGGGAGGACGTCGCTCCGAATAATACTGAGGCAAAACGATACGTGATGATATCACTGTTAGGATCCAGTGGGTCCTTAATCCAGAGAAACTTAGTGTAATTACAATCCTCCTCCTGTAAACCTACTCGGAGGAAAGCTTTACTGATATCAGCAGTATAAGCGAAAACACCAGTGCGGAATCGTAACAGCACATCATGTAGCCTTTGTGT
Source organism: Procambarus clarkii (assembly GCF_040958095.1). Taxonomy (NCBI): domain Eukaryota; kingdom Metazoa; phylum Arthropoda; class Malacostraca; order Decapoda; family Cambaridae; genus Procambarus; species Procambarus clarkii. The sequence continues at coordinate 5,928,021 of NC_091202.1, read as the reverse complement.
TAGGCTAGGTCCTGTTTGGAGACATTCATTCAAAGACACACTGCTTGGCTTCACTTTAGCACTACAGTTGAAGACAATACGGATAGGTGTTGTCAATGAATCTTTCACCACAGCGTGATGAGGTAAATAATGACCTATTTTCCGGTCATCGTTATCAACAACTTCGATAAATTTACTGTTGAGTTGTTGTTGGATTAGTTGATGATACATGTTCAGTTTGTCTGGCTGCTTCTGTAGTCGTGTTAATTGAGACTGCAATTGTGAGGCTGCCATAAAATAATTAACTGGAAGTTGTGGATGATTCAACTTCTATGGGAGTCTTACCCAGTATTGTTTATCTTTATAGACAACTGTATCCAGATATTGCTGGTAAGTCCACATATCATCAGGGCTTGGTTGCTCAGGGATAATACCTAAAGTGTCTAAATCCCACAGACGATGTACAGGTGTGTCAGACTCAATATCTTCAGATATTTCTCTGAAACGTAGGGGTGACTGTTCCAAGCCTAGTCACGCCACTATTATGTTGTTAGACTGTTGGTTTGTTGACGCTGGATTTTGTTGGAAAAGCACCGGTCCAGTAAGCAATTTGCCTCCAGCAGATGACAACAAATTCATTCCGTGTTGTCTGGTGCATCCCGTTATAAATTTATAATAATGATCCGCGCCTATAAGTATTCCAACATCAGTGAGGCAGTCAGAATTTATTTTGTAATCTGCTAGCCTCATGCGGTTTTGTTTAAGATATTTCGCAGTGCGAGCTAATCATGTAACCTGTAGGTCTGTAGGAAGTTTATCTACTACTACCGCTTGTATTGGACTAGTGGAAGATCCAAGTCTCACTAATACCTTAACTACTTGGTATTCACGAGGTCCACTATTAGTCAAGAAACCAGAAATATTTAACCTCACACTTTTGGCAGGTTTTAATTTTAACTGCTCTACTAACTGTTGTGTAATGAAGGTTTTCTGTGATCCTTGATCAAAAAGACCTCTAGTGTTAACTCTAGATTTCCTGTTTATTAGTCTAAGTTGAGCTGTAGGCAGAGTGGTATTATTGCCTGACTCAGTAGCAAGTACATTTATTTCTTGATGCACTTTGCAATATTGCACTGTGGTAGAATTCGTGGAATTCTCCCCAGTGGTCATGGATTGGGTAGAAGTTTTTCTACATAAGGCGTAATGATGTACACCTTGGTTGCATCTATTGCAGGAACGTAGTTGCACTACACATTTTTGGGGATCATGAGAGCCCATGCACTTGTGTATTTCCTGTAACCGTTTAATCCTAGTATTATAAGTAGGATAAACAGAGCATTGGTAGGTGGCATGTCCTTGATTACAAAACAGACACCTTCTTTCCTTGGTTGACTTGGTCTCTTTAGTAGACAAGTCATTGGTTATCTCAGAAGGAGACACCGAATAAGTACCTACATTACCACTTCTTTTTCCAGTGGATGGAGTAGTCTTAGATTTAGATTTATTAGACTTATTCAAAGTCTGTTTGGGTTTGACTGAAGTGTCAGTATTAGTTGGTTTAGGCTCAGGTTTAATTTTATCATGGGTCTTCAACCTGTTAACTGTTATTCTCAGTCCCTCGAATATTTGGTCAAGAGTGAGAAACTCGGTTTTATAGTGTGAGCAGAGCTCTGTTAAGACATTTCGAGGTAATTTCCTCTGCAAAAGTAACTTGATTGACCATTCTGAAGCTGGTATATCAACTTTAGTACCTAAGGCCTTTACTAGAGACTCTACTTCTAGTCTGAAGCTTTGAAGTGCCTCTGGTCTGCTATTTGGTGCATTTAGATCTAGCAATTGGTAATAAAGATTAGCTATACTCAACTCTTTGTTGCAATAGTTCAACTTCAACAGTTTTATAGCTTCCTCATAATTACTCTCAGTGAGAGTTAGGTTGTGTATGACCTTTTTAGCCTCTCCTTTGAGACGACTAAGCAGGTATGAGAGTTTAGAAACCTTGTCAAGAGACGATTTCTTATGTATATGAACTTCAAACGAACTCCAAAAATTGTCCCAATTTTCTGTATCCAATCCTGTAAATGTAGGTAAGTCCAAAGTAGGTAAACGAACCTCTGGTAGTTGGTTACTGCATTGAGACACGGTATTATTTGTATTGGATTTAGATTGTTTTGCTAGATTAGATAGCATGTAAAGTTTATCTTGAGTCTCCTCTTCATACTGGGAGATATCCTCTACAATTTGACTTAATTCATCAGGATCAGTTTCTATGGTATTCAGTAGAGTAATATAAGACTGACTTGTAGACTTAAAGTGATCAAATTTCAGGATCAGCTACTCTTACTGATGTCTCTAAGTGATAAGAGTCAATGGGAGTTTCTTTAGATAAGCCCTCAGAGTTGTTAATTAGTCTGGTTAAATGACCTTTAAGGCCAATATAGGTTCTCCTTAATTGCTCAGGAGTAGCCATGTTGGGCTTGGGTTCAAACTTCATTGGGATTAGTATAAGTATTACTAATGAAGCTTGGGTACTCGCTCATTAGTGGACAAGTAACATTAAATGTAGCCTAATTTAATGTGGCTAATTTATACTCTACCTCACTTGAGGTTAAATGTACCTACCTAACAACAAGTAGCTAGATATTCTGTGCATTGTCTGAACTTCACCATTAACTTTCGTCCGGTTAGCTCTTCTATATCACCATTAGATGTAATGGTGATCATCCAGCAATACACAAAATAGATACACACAAAATAATGAGTGCAAGATGAAATATTATGGAGACACTCCAATCAGAGTTATCTCAAAGTTTAATCCCACCCTGAATAGGGTCAGCACAAATGGTATAATACATACACTACTGATTAGCTTAAGCCTAGTCGTGATAATTCCTACCTAAGAAACTATAAATTTATTTAGTCTGGGCTTGTGCCAAATTCAGCACAATCACAGCCTAAATTCTACCTAATAAGATTGGTAAAGATTATTGTGGTGCAGTAATGTGAATATAATTGTGCTGTATTTTTGGGTTTTTTGGATTTTATAGTTTATAAGGGTGCACTTGCACACACAAGTGAAAACAATTATGTACAGTTAAGTTTGGCTTGCTAGCCACAGCCGTTTGTGATAGTTGATGGTGTTGATCAATTTGTCAACCACATGCAACCTAGACTCACTTGACAGGATGTACACCATCTCTGGCCAGGCTTCTGTCTATATGGTCTGGCTGTAAATTGGATATAAGTGGCATCCAATCTCACTCGTTTTTTCAGCCTGAAATTTATGTACTTAGCAGCTCTCTGGTAGTATTCTGGTGTTACTCCCCAACGATTATCTTAACTTGGCTGGCGAGGTTCCACTACCATGAATACTACCGAATTACTGATGAGCTTGAAAGAAGAAATTATGGCTTTAAGGTGCTTGATCACCTCAGCTGGATGACGAGTAGGATGGATGTCATTACCACCTAAGTATATAATGGTTAGATGGTGAGGCCACTCATCATCAGGTGTTAGTGTGGAATTGTTATAAAAGTTATGAGCTGTTGCTCCTGGTGACCTAAAGATTCTTACCTCAGTATGAGGTATAGGTCTAAGTGTTGTGGGTAATTGACTGTGTCCCACGAGTGCTACATGAGGTGAAAGTAGCAATGAATTAGTGTGACTTAGGCTAACCTATGTTACGCTGTTGGTAGACACAATTAATTAAAATGGTTAGTCTAGACTACACACAGGGATTAGTTATTACTAATTAGTATTTATAATTATAATTTATGTTTATCCTGGTTCGAAGGACCATAATGTGGGACATTTGGGGCTTGTACTCTATCTATTTAATTATTAAAGTAATGAAAACAATTACGAAGGACCACCCGCTTTTATAGTAAAGAGGGAAACTAATAAAATGTGATCATTTGAAATTCCTAGAGGAACCAGTAACTATGGATAAATACTAGAAAATATAATCACTTGAATAATTAATGGGCTGTATATAATTTAATTGAACCAAAGCCTCAAACACCTACATTGGGGGGTTATTGCTAGAACTTCATATATGTCTAGGAACTAGTGTGGTTCGTACACCAGTTAATTATGTAATAAACTAATCTTATGACCAATTAGAGAATCAATAGAGAATTTGTCACCAATAAGAACATAGATTATGAATATCAGAAATTAATGATTATAATAAACACGTGTTAAATCCAGTGCACAGTGATCAATAGTAATAATACAGTACAGATAATTTGAATAATTGAATACGGAAAAGGGTCTTAGCTTGAAGACGTTTTCCAAGCCATCAGTCATGAATCATCCTCGGAAGAATTCTTCATGGAACACTGGGAGATGAATAACACGGGAAAGTAACAGCTCAGGGAATTCTTCACACAGCAAGCTGTAAATTAAGATATATTACGTAGCAACATATTAGGCTGCTAAATATCTATATTCAAGAAATTGGGAATGGAGAGTGATAAATATATACTAACATGTGTTTTATTTATGTCGCTCGGCGTGACGACAAGCTACCCTGCTGTAAACTATCTCTAATGATGCATCAAAAGGGAATAAGTGTACTTAGCTAATAGGGCACTGTATAAGTTGAAGCTTGCCGAAACTCGCGTCCCAGGCTCTAGCGTCGCAATGGCGAACACGTGGTGGCTAGCTTGGCCTAGATGTCGACGCGCTTCTCTGGCCGGTCACGATGGATTACATGGAACAAATTGACAAGTTCCGGGCTGAATGTCAAGTTAATTCTTGTTGACGATTCACCACAATGTATCCTATGACACTGACACCAAACGAGTTGCTCAATTCCGCCACAAGTCTTCACACCGCACTTTGGCGACTTTCCTCTCAACTCGACGCCTCCACACGCTCTCCGATTAATATGGCGTCTCCCCCTCCCCGCTCCGCGTCCCGCATTTGCTACACAAATTATTTACTACGAATAATATTATTTCTCGCAGTTGCGGCTAAAATGCTTGGATAATGACGGGTTTATAATTCAGGGGAGTTAAATATTATTATTTGCTCGTTTTACGATGGTAAACGAGCAATGGAGATGAATTTAATTCTCTCCATGGCATTCATGTGTGACGTTAAATTTATTACCAGATAACAGTTGTAACTAGAAACGCTCGATTTGGCATTATTTGGGAGTCAGGTTATCCGCAAATAATTATCACACAGAACACTGTTGTTTTCAGAGTATCAAACTCAATTCTCTGACACACTGGATATAAATGTGTTTATTTTGGTAGAATCTGACGCAATACTGGTGTTTGGTTACGTAAGAATTCTAGCATTATTGTACAGATACAATTATTAGTTCATGCGAACTCTACGGTTGGTTAATTTTAGTTACTACAGTAATTAGTAGAATTTAGTAATAATTAATAATAATACAACAGTGTTGTATTATGTTGGAAATTTCCAACAGCAGTGTAATTTGGTGTTAGTTGGCTGTTGATAGATAACTTGGTTTGTTTCATGTATAATCGCCGATAATCGACAGATACCGTGACAACAAATGATCGGATATGAAACAAATGAAGCAATCAATCAATAGCCAACTGGTTCTAAATTACACTAGCTTGGAGAACACGACGGAACACTCAACATGCTGCCTCAGCCATCATGGGACCGTCGCCACGTCATTAATGCTATGCCTCTGAACTCACTAGAATGATTGTGTGATTATAATTAAACTGTATTTCTAGAGTTTATTGTCTTTTGAGTAGTAACTTGGAAACACAAGTGTTGTCAAGTCAAGGAACGAGAGTTGCCTATTAAACCTGCTCTTAATGTGTTAATGATTCTCCTTTTCTCGAGTTTATATTTCTTTAATGCATTTGTTATTATGGGTATAATATTAAATTATATTTAAATTTGATATTATGGGTATAATATTAAATATTTTTTAGCAATACTATTTCTAACTCATCTATGCTTGTAACATATAAGTGATTTGATTTGAATTATACACTGCATCTAGTATGTGGGAATATTTTGGGGTAAAGACTATTAATTTATTGAGTTACATCTGAATTTTGTCTCTCAGTTCTTCCCCAATACCAATACCTAACTTCACCACCACCATCCGTCTCCACAGCTCTGGGTGCTGGTGCTGTCTAGTTTGGTGCTAACTTCCGCCTTCACCTGGATTGTACTCAGAGGCACTCACTTTCTTCACATAAGGTTAGTTCTCCTTAGCTTTCCACAAACACATAACTAATCCCGCCTTCATCATGGAAGGTTAGAACTCTTCTCTGTGCAACAGCACAGAGAAAAGTATCTCTGTGTGCAACAGCAATATCTGTGCTGTTGCACACAAGGTATAATTACACAAGGAGTATGCAGACAAGGAGTCACAATAACGTGGCTGAAATATGTTGACCAAACCAAACACTTGAAAGTGAAGGGACGACGACGTTTCGGTCCGTCCTGGACCATTCTCAAGTAGATTGTGATGACCGAATGTTATATATGTTGTTATAGATTCAGCTACTCGGAACAAGTTCCAAGTAGCACAGGCTATGATAAGCCCGTAGCTTACCTGGCACAGGAGCGGGGCAAGTAGCACGGGCTATGGATGACTGATTGATGAAGATTAAGCCACCCAAAAGGTGGCACGGGCATGAATAGCCCGTAATGATGACTGATGAAGATTAAGCCACCCAAAAGGTGGCACGGGCATGAATAGCCCATAAGTGGTGGCCCTTTTGAGCCATTACCAGTATCAATAGATGATACTGGAGATCTGTGGAGGTGCAACTGCACCCTGTGTGACGGGAGATGCCTCCCGTGATGATGACTGATTGATTGATGAAGATTAAGCCACCCAAGAGGTGGCACGGGCATGAATAGCCCATAAGTGGTACAATTTTTTTTCTCAGTATTCTGAGGTTGCATTTAACCATCAAGCTGTTATCGCGGGGGGAGGATACTGCTTCACAGTCTTTATGAGGGTGTCCAGCTGCTGGACACCTTTGTTGACCAGGAGAGTGGCTGTGTATGATGACTGAATGTTGTCGTTGTTTAAGATTCGCTACTCAGAACGATAAGTTCCAGTAGCACGGGCTATGGTGAGCCCGTAAGTGGAGGCTCTTTTGAGCCGTTATCTGTATCAGTGGCTGATACTAGAGATGTGGCGATGGATGGGGGTCTTCATGATGGTTTTCAGCCTGGAGGGCTGGCTATACTAGTTATGGAGCTGGTGGGGTTAGTGTAGACCTCTAGGTTTTCCGTTTTTTCTTTGCCTGCGACTTTGGCTGAGCAGTGCTGTCGTTAGAGTTTGGTGATGTGGCCCCCATGAGGAAGTCTTGAACCGTGTCGTTGTTGTGATGCGGCGGTGGAGCTCCTACTTCCTCGTCTGAGGAGTCCGTAACCTCCGTAGTGGACGTTTTTGTCTTTCGCCTCGCAGCCTTAGGTAGGTTTAGGTGTCGTTGATTGGTGGTTGTAGCTATTTCAGGAGCGCTGGTGGTGCTGTTATCGTTTGTAGACAGCACGTCTGCTAGCGCGGCTGCTGAGATAGTGATGGTAGGAGTGTTGGGAGCTGGAGAAGGAATTACCTCTGTTTGTGTCGCCCGTTCTGGGCGACACAAACGGGCGGTTCTGGTTCTGGAGTCGGTGTTGAAGTTGACCACCTGATCTTCCTGGTGGTAGTCTCCGGAGTAGTAGAGGAGGTAGTGAGATTTACGCTAGTGGCTATGATGACACTATATAACTTGAGAAAGGCTGTTGGTCTGGACGGAATCTCACCATGGGTATTGAAAGAGTGTGCAGAAGAATTTTGCTTGCCACTCTCCATAGTGTATAGTAGGTCACTGGAGACAGGAGACCTACCAGAAATATGGAAGACGGCTAATACAGTCCCAATACAAAAAGAGTGACAAACAAGAGACACTGAACAACAGGCCAGTGTCCTTAACTTGTATACCATGCAAGCTGATGGAGAAGATCGTGAGAAAACCTAGTAACACATCTGGAGAGAAGGGACTTCGTGACAAACCATCAACATGGGTTCAGGGAGGGCAAATCTTGCCTTACTGGTTTAATAGAATTCTACGATCTTGTGATCGTGATGAGAGCTGTGAGACTTAGTAGTAATAGGCATCCATCAGTCTCAGGAGACTATGGAGTTGCACTCTGGTTGTTGATCTGGAGTGGCCTCTCCAGGGCACAAAGCCAAGATAGGTTGATACAGGGGAGAAGCTGTTACCCATGCAGCAGGTTCCCCCTCTTCATGGCGCCGAAAGTCTTCAATGGAAAGGTAAACGCCAATACAGTTGGTTCCAGCGCCGTCATAGGGACTGTCAAAACGAGGTTGAAGGCTACAACACACATATCTTCGTATTTGGTGATAATTAATTCATCGTTAAACACTTGACATTTTGAAGATCATATCATGGCCTAGGTCATGGTATGCTTACTCATAATATCCTTGGTTTAATTTAATTATTAAAGATGAATTCACTTGGGAAGTGATAATGTAACGTGATATGCCCAATATCTTAATTAACCCTTAAACTGCTCCAGTCCTTATCAAACAATAGATCGACAATGTTCCTGTCGTTTATTAACGATTTATTGGTACATTGAGGTTTAATAAAGGCAAACTGAGCATACTGGTTCCCTATTATGTTAACATAGGTGTTCCCCTAATCACGTATATAGTTGATACTGTTGGAGTTGAAAGAAATTCGTCTCTTTTCCGCAGAGTTCAAGCAATCATCGTATTGACACATTCGTTGTAATATGTCGTCTAGTTTAATGATATTCCTTAAACATCTAATGTCACATGGAAGATCACAAGACTCAATTTGTTTTTCGTAGCCCTGTTCAGACGTTGGATTGTAGTACCTGGAAATTTTCCTACGTTTGTTGCATTTAGACAGGACATTTTTCACATATTTGAGGAGTGGGACCAAGGAAAATCGTCCGAAACACACCATATATGCGGGAAAGTGAATGTAATGTTTCTCTTGTTCGTGGGTTCTGTTTTAGTGTCGTCTTATAGACATGTGCTGCTGGCCCTGATGGATTGGTTCAGCTTGTCTGAAGTTTCAGCAATTAGAGACTATAATAATAGCCTTAATATTTGTTTATTGTAGTCCATAGCGTAATCAGTGATAAGATCCGGGATTATATTAATATTATTTTCATTTCATCCTGTTATACTGTTGAATAACTACAGCAAATCAAAAGAATGTTGTGTATTACTGGAACCTTGTGATTGCAAGGTAGAAAATTATGTAAAGTTTCATGACTACATGCATGATGGAACATGAATGCTTTCAGTACGCAAGAGAAGAGCCAGCACCTGCATATTTTCCTCTTGCGTTAGGATATGACAGGGAAAGAATTATTTTATATATTTATTAGTTCACCGCTATGCGTTACCCTTACGTTATCATGCCTAAACTGAACTATATTAATAGTAATTCTAGTATGTTGGTTAAATTACTGTAGTTTCTTACTAATTAACAATTTGGGGACACCTTTAATTGGATACCCAGGTTCGTCCACCCACTTTGTCCCACAAACAATGGGTTTGAGTTGCAGGTAAGTGCTTTAATTGTTTAAATTATATATATTAAGACATAAAAATGAAAACAAAATTGTCTTGTGAGTAATAAAGACCTCCTCACAGAGCTTGCAAGTCAGGGGTCGTGATGGAGGAAAGACACGCACTTGATGGAATAACGACGGGGGAAGAAACACCAGACGAAGAGGTGGAGGAAGAGGAAAAAGATGAAGGCGTTCTTGACACTGCAAAAAAGTCTGTCTGGTGGGCTAGTTCCCTTCTTCTTGGTCAACGTAGGTGTATTTGTCTATGTTTGTTAGTGTATACTTACTCATATTTGTCCCTAGTCAGTGTATGCATACTCAAATGTGTCCTTGGTCAGTGAATACTTACTCATATTTGTCCTTGGTCAGTGTATACTATCAGGAGGAGCTGGTTGGAGATTTAATCCCAAAAGGGCTGGTTGTTGCACTAGACTGTTACTTGCATACAGGCAGACAGAGTCCCCAACCATTCCCTGATGGAACAACAGCCGACCTCGACAGCCACACTCCAACTACCGTCGGTCGATCACTGGAGTGCTTGCAATTTACCCCGAAGATCACCCTGTTCACATCTTGATCTTGGAGAAGAATTCAGCGTCACCTATTTAGGGGTGCGGCTCCAAAACTGGCCTCTATGTCTTCAGTACACACCCTACTCGAGCCACCATGACTCCAAACTCTCTCCTTGTTCGGAATGATATCCTAAATTCCCTTTTCGTGATTTAGTATCTACAGCCACCCTATCCACAGCCGTGACCTTTTCTCTCTCTCTCTCACTTCTGGGAAACCTCACCAGGACAAGAGCAAAGACCATCTATTAACAAACATTAATACATAAAACGTACATAATAAAATATATATAATATACAATACTACCACACAACACTCTAAGCTGCTATAACCAGATAGCCCTCCAATATTATATCCTGGCTTCACCAACTATCTATATCAGGTAGCTGCACACCTCTTGCTTCACAACCTACTACCCCCACACTGATTGGGGCTGAAATACCTGGCACAGCAATAATGTATCTTCAACCATAAAAGTATATGAAACTCTGCTTGGGGATGAAATACCTGGAACATCTACATAAGTATCCCCAAACAAAAGAAGAAATCAATCTCTCACCTTTCACTGCATCTTACATGCCATTAAGCATTCAAGCACTCCCCTTATACATTAATGTGTCCACATGCTCCTCTGTTCTGCTCCTACAGGCTCACTACCAGTGCATATATCTAGGTTCTCCAGAAATCAGGACAGGCACTTCTCAAGTTCTCCCAATCTGCTGCACAATGAAGTCCTACTCCAACATAAGTGACGCTCCTCCACTGGCTCCACAAAGAAATGTGTAGCTCCCCTACACTGCTTGAAGTTCAACTCCTCACCATGGAGCTCTGCTCTGCCTCAGAGTTCAGCATACACTTCTTCTCCAGCCTTGAAGTTCCTCCATTAACTTCTTCCCACACAAACCTGCAATTCCATTACCATGCCAATAAAATATTTTTCCCAACAAAACATAAGCAATAAACCAATATCTCAGCATTAAATCTTGCCCTCCGACACCACACTGTGCCGTCCAACTGTCGTGGGTATTCCTCCATCCTGAACAAGTCCAAGCTGGAAGCATGTCTGGACACGCAGCTGGGAACTCTGCCCCAGCTGCGACGCTGGCGGTCTCCGCCCATCAGTCGCCCCTTGACCTCCATCGAGAGAGGGTGTATCACTCCTCCCTCTTGCATGTTCTCTTGAATCTAACTGCTTATGTTAGCTCGCTGGCTCAATACATTATCTACTCTATACACACACATATGTTCACTATGATTGTTGGGCACCAGATCAAACATTGATAGCTAATCTAACGACTGATTAAACATGCTTACCTCAGAGATCTATGAAGTGAGCTCTCAACATGACGCTCACTCAGGTCGCCCACAAAAATTGCTTTAAGACTGCTTCACAAGGCTTCCTTCAGTCCTGACATGAGTACACAGAGTCGCCCGGCAGGCTTCACACAGAAACACCTGCCTACTTCCTTCCTCTTGCAGGAACACATGATTAGAGTTCCACACAGGCACGACCAAACACCCGCTTCCAGGTTTCCTCTAATATATTCAAATCACAGAAAAATGGTGTACGATGTCCCCAACAGCTTCCTCACTTGAAAACAAGTAGCCTTCACTTCACCGCTAACACAGGGCACTATAATCTTCCTTATTTCAGAAGATCAACAAAGTACAACCATCCCTGACGATTGCTGTAACTCAAATAACGTCACGACGTCATGCTAGCGTCATGTCACGTCACCAAAATATCGACGTCTCATGCCATGTCACTTTTATCAGACGCTCGTCCTTCGCTCGTATTCCTAAATTACTCACTGATGTTTATTATACATTTTCTTCCTCTGACCTCTTAATCTCAGGTCCGGAAAGCAGAATAACTCTCACTGGGTAGACTCGTTCCACTAGGCTACATGGGGTCATAACACTCCCTTCCCCTCCCCATATTTTTGAGAATTGTTCTCAGTGGCTAGGCTTGTCACAATGCGTCAGCCACCACATTATCTCATCCTCTTAAATGTCTTGTCTTTAGATTATATTCTTAAAGTAACAGGAACCACCTGGTTAACCTCTGATTCGCGTGCTCCATCTTGCTCAGGAACACCAGGGGGTTATGATCTGTATACACATCACTTTGTGCCCCCCCTCCACTTACGTATACCTCAAAATGCTTTAATGCCAGGACCAATGCCAATGTCTTATTCTCGACGGTACTGTATGATCTCTGATGCTTGACAAACCTCTTCAAAAAAAGACACAAGGCTTTAAATTTCATCGTTCTGCTGTGTCAATACAGCTCAGGCCCCAACATCACTGGCATCCACAAACAACGCAAACGGTGCTCCAAAATCCGGCGATACTACCACAGGCACCTAAGTCAATAATATCTTGGTTTTCTCAAACGCCTCTTGCGCTAATCCATTCCATTCCCACTTCTTATTCTTAGACAACAAACTTGTCATAGGAGCGGCTACAGTGGAAAAATTCTTACAGAACTTCCTATTTCCGATCATTCCCAAGTACCTCAACAACTCTTTCTTTCCTTTGGGTACCGGGAAATTATCGATTGCTTCACCTTTCGATCGCACTGGAGCAACTTCACATTGTCCTACCACATAACTTAGGTACTCCAGTCGGGCTCTTCCGAACTCACTCTTCGCCAAGTTAAATGTCATATTGGCCCCTCTCTAATCGGCCGAACAAATCCAGTAGTCTATCTACATGCTCTCTCCAGGAGTCTGCAAATACAACAATGTCGTCAATGTACACTGCACAACCCACTGCACCTTGCAACTCCTGGTTCATCACCCGTTGGAAGCACGGTCTTCCTCTAAGTGACCCAATTTCATTTTCACCTTGGTTAGGCTTTCCTTGTTGGACACCGTCGCTCCATTAGCCCTCTCATAAAATAATGTCTTCCTCCTCCGTTTCCTCTTCTTGCATTCCACACGTCAAGAGAGATATTTATTGTCTGTACCTTCTCTGTCATCCTCATACTTCAGTTCGTCGTCCTTACTCTTCAGTCTGTAGCTATCATACTTCACTCTCTCGTCATCATACTTCACTCTCTCGTCATCATTCTTCTCTCTCTCGTCATCATTCTTCTCTCTCTCGTCATCATTCTTCACTCTCTCGCCTTCGTCGACGATCCCTTCTTTCATCTCTACATAAATTTGTGACTTCATCTTCTCCGACTTCCGTCGAACCTTTGAATTTCTTCTACTCCTCCATGCTCGCATTATCGTTATCTTTCTCTTCTCCCGTTTTGCTCTACTTCACAACCTTAATTATTCTCCTTCAATTCTTCCTCGTTCCCTCTAAACTCCCTTCAACCATCCCTGATAACTGTTGTAACTCAAGTAATGTCACGACGTCATGCTAGCCTCACGTCATGTTGTCAAAAATAGTCATTTCATTCCATGTCACCTTTATCAGAGGTGCATCCTCTGCTCGTATTCTTAAATTACTCAATGACGTTTATTATATATTTTCGTCCTGACCCCTTAATCTCAGGTCCGGAAAGTAGAATAACACTCACTGGGTAGTTCCACCAGGATACATGGGGTCATAATAATACTTACTCATATTTGTCCTTGGTCAGTGAATACTTACTCATATTTGTCCTTGGTCAGTGAATACTTACTTATATTTGTCCTTGGTCAGTGTATAGTTACTCATATTTGTCCTTGGTCAGTGTATAGTTACTCATATTTGTCCTTTGTCAGTGTATAGTTACTCATATCTGTCCTTTGTCAGTGTATAGTTACTCATATTTATCCTTGGTCAGTGAATACTTACTCATATTTGTCCTTGGTCAGTGAATACTTACTCATATTTGTCCTTGGTCAGTGAATACTTACTCATATTTGTTCTTCGTCAGTGTATGCTAATTCATACATGTCCTTGGTCAGTGAGTACTCATACTTGTCCTTGATCAGTGTAAGCTTACTCATACTTGCTCTTTGTCAGTGTATGCTTACTCATAATTCTTCTTGGTCAATGTATGCATACTTATACTTGTCCTTGTCTTTGTATACTTACTCATACTTGTCCTAGGTCAGTGTGTGCTTACTCATACTTGTTCTTGGTCGGTGTATGTTTACTCATACTTTTCCTTGGTCAGTGTATAGTTACTCATACATGTCCTTAGTCAGGCTATGTTTTAAACTGCTAATTTCGTTTTGTATTTTTCCATTCTTATTAAGAATGAAGCACATAATTACTATCTTTCGTACTGCGAGGCTCTTGCAGCTGTTCTTCTCTAACTCTGCTATGTTAAGAAATAACTAACGCTCGACCCAGCACTAACTGCTATGTTACCAAGTAACTAACACTCGACTCAGCCCTAACTCTGTTATGTTACCAAGTAATTAACACTCGTTGATGTTTCATGAACATTTTGAATATAAAACGAGAGTTTATGTTCCTCTTTCAACAGGATATTATTAAATTGATATCTAGGACATTTTCCATTTACTTACTTTTTGTCTTGATTATTTCTATACTATTCCATTTACGCATATTCTGGAATAGATGAAAGCAAATTAGTTGGTATCAAATCTTGGGAGTGAATAAAGCATACCAAAGTTTTAGTCCGACTCTGCATATAACATCACAAATATAAGTAAAATTATTATTTATAACAATATAAATATGTAATTAATTATTATTCAGTGGGCACTGAGCTAACACAACCTATGTTAGGATAACACCTGGCAACGGGCACACTTCATCAATAATATATATACCTGGAAAGTCACTAGATCTTATATTGGCCTTCTGTTTCATCGTGCTTACAAATCATATTATGGTGCAGTTCTGTAAAGTTGGTGCAAGTCGCTGGAAGTTATACAAATCTCCTGATGACTCTACTTCAATAATAAATCACTGGTAATCTAAATGGTCACCCATTTTGCACAGGAACTTACATACGTAAATATATTTTTTTTATTCAAGTGTCGTCATATCTCAGTTTTTTACTGTACACACGACATCTTGTTATTATATGTTTCTCATGAGGAACATACAAGCTTATAGTTCTTCATCTGGGACATGGAACTCAGGGATAAGTTCCACAAATATGACACTTGTTCCTCATCAGCGAATGTGGACTTTCACCATAGTCTCCAAAATATCTGGGCTCTCTTCAGGGACTGAACTCAGTCTCACCACGACTGGTGCCACTAATCTCGCCATCACTACTCCCGGTGCCATATAGGAAGCCAAGGTGGATGATCAGCTCTCTTGAACATTCTAACTTTGGCAACCGCTCATACTATTCATGTTCAGTCCGCCTGCCACTTTAACAATTAGCGAATCCATTAACAGGAGGAGTGTGATCAGAGTATATCCGTTCTCTTCAAGTGCCAATATGTAAGAGAGGTTTTAAACTAGCGGCAGGAACTTACCCTATGAAATCCTGACATTCCAGGCTGCTCCGATTGCTTACAGAGGAGCTCATCCTATGACGTCACGATTGAACATAATCCCTAGATCTTCCAGAAACTCTGGTTGTCCTCTCTGTTTTAAGATAAAGTAGAATCCTTCCCAAATACATTTTCAACTACTCATGTATACTTTCGTCAATAAAAAATAAACGAGTTTGTCCTGAAGGTCGATAAAGAAAAGGGAAAATCTAACAAGAAGATAGGTGATTACCATAGAGAAATGAGGAACCATAAAACTAGTTAGTAATGTTATGAAAGAGATAAGAAAATACAAAACATACTATGACGTACACACAGGGCAGGCAAAAACTAATTTTAAAAGTTTTTAAATATATCAAATATTAGGGGGGGGGGGGGAAACTGGGTAATTGTAAATTAATACAGTGCAGGTAACTAATAATGATTAAGAAGTAGGTGATAATTGGTGCGGGAGTCGTTGAGGACAGTCCTCTAGGCCCCCCTCCACGACAGTCTCCGGCTTGGAATCCCTGTGGCTTCTTTTACCAATTTCGAGGTCAACTCCGAAGCTGGAGCCGCTAAGGAAGTTCATTGTTGTCTTCAACCTCATTCAACCTTCGTCCTCGTTCGTAGTAGTGTCAAGTACGCCTACGCGTGTCCGTTTTGCCTTTTTCGAGAGACACGTGTAGGCGTACCTGTTTTTCGTTAAAGTTTTGAGGGGACACGCGTAGACGTACCTGTTTTTCGTTACAGTTTTGAGGGGGGGGACACACATAGGCGTACACTCATACACATAGGGGACACTCGTAGTCATAGCAGTTTTTCGTTACCCCAGCGGGTGATTGCCTTATAGTCCATAAAATTTCGCTCAGGGGATTAAAAGGTCCCTCATAGTCATACATGTTTTTCGTCACCCCAGTGACCCATGCACAGGCATCGCTAATGGTCAATGACGTCACCAGCTAGCCGCTCAGCGTTCCTGCACAGGCACGATCAAGGGGATTAAAAAGTCGGTCTATGAGTCGTGTGTTTTGCAATGCAACAGTAACCCTGAAACCTAATGTAAAATACCATCATCCCAAGTCTATTTTAAATTTCATATTTACTTCCAACCATCGGCCATCACATGTAGCAAAAGGGGGAGCAACACAGAGCAAGAACTATCATGTATCTCAGCGTTCTCGCATTGTTACCAAACCAGTATTACCTAGGTCTATTTCAACCTCATTGCATAGTAGGCCAAGAACTGCGTTCTGGCTACTAGGTACAATATATATACATATATATATATATATATATATATATATATATATATATATATATATATATATATATATATATATATATATATATATATGTCGTACCTAGTAGCCAGAACGCACTTCTCAGCCTACTATGCAAGGCCCGATTTGCCTAATAAGCCAAGTTTTCCTGAATTAATATATTTTCTCTATTTTTTTTCTTATCAAATGATAAAGCTACCCATTTCATTATGTATGAGGTCAATTTTTTTTATTGGAGTTAAAATTAACGAAGATATATGACTGAACCTAACCAACCCTACCTAACCTAACCTAACCTATCTTTATAGGTTAGGTCAGGTTAGGTAGCCGAAAAAGTTAGGTTAGGTTAGGTTAGGTAGGTTAGGTAGTCGAAAAACAATTAATTCATGAAAACTTGGCTTATTAGGCAAATCGGGCCTTGCATAGTAGGCTCAGAAGTACGTTCTGGCTACTAGGTACGACATATATATATATATAATATATATATATATATATATAATATATATATATATATATATATATATATATATATATATATATATATATATATATATATATATATATATATATATATATATATATATATATATGTCGTACCTAGTAGCCAGAACGCACTTCTCAGCCTACTATGCAAGGCCCAATTTGCCTAGTAAGCCAAGTTTTCATGAATTAATTGTTTTTCGACTACCTAACCTACCTAACCTAACCTAACCTAACTTTTTCGGCCAGCTAACCTAACCTAACGTATAAAGATAGGTTAGGTTATGTTAGGTAGGGTTGGTTAGGTTCGGTCAATTATCTACGTAAATTTTAACTCCAATAAAAAAAAATTTTCCTCATACATAATGAAATGGGTAGCTTTATCATTTCATAAGAAAAAAATTAGAGAAAATATATTAATTCAGGAAAACTTGGCTTATTAGGCAAATCGGGCCGGGTCTCTTCAGAAGAGACAACTAACACAACACCTATACCCCCTATTAGACTATTTTACAGGAACTTCTTTTCCACAGCTCATAAAACGGAGGAAAGGGTCCTGAAAGATATTGTTAATAGAAACGTTATCCCTACAGACAAAAATCAGAGGATACAACTGACGATTTACTATAAAACCAGAAAAACGGCCAGCCTACTCATGAGAAACTCTCCAGACACAAAACAGAACGCTTTAAAAGAGACTAACGTCGTCTATGCCTTCAAATGCCCACTTGGGGACTGTAAGCTCCAAAAAACCCAGTATATAGGCAAGACAACAACATCTCTTTCTAGGCGTTTAACGATGCATAAGCAACAGGGCTCAATTAAGGAACATATAATCTCTTCCCACAACCAAACCATCGCCAGAGAAATCCTAGTAAACAACACAGAAATCATCGATAGATACAGCGATAGCAGGCGGCTTGACGTTTGCGAGGCACTACACATCAAGAAGTCAACACCAGCAATCAACAGCCAATTATTGCACAACTATATTCTACCCACCTCAAGACTCCGCTCCAATATAGAAGCATCAAGAAATATGGACCAATAGGCTTTCTACAAACACTTCTATTCAATATCCATTGTTTCGTGTTCTGTCTTGTGTTGATGAAATTAATACCCTATTAATACTCTTGTTCTGTCTTGTGTTGATGAAATTAATACCCTATTAATACCACATTTTGTTCTGTCTTGTGTTAATGCCACATCACCCCTTCCACCTCACTCAAATGTAGATATAAAATCGGAGATACGTAAGTTCTATTCAGTTGTGTATTTGTGAACTAAAGACTTTGAAAATGTAATAAGTTTTACGAAACGCGCCCGTGTCGCGTCAGACTAGAAATAAAAATGAATTTTGGAGAATTGATTTTTGATTTACCTCCAACAGTGAAGCGTAATGTACGAAAGATTGAGAAAATTCGTGTTAGAATTATTAATATATATATATATATATATATATATATATATATATATATATATATATATATATATATATATATATATATATATATATATATATATATATATATATATATATATATATACATATATATGTATATTATTAAATATGACCGAAAAAGTAAGATTAATAATTCTAACACGAATTTTCTCGATCTTTCTTACGTTTCTTTTCACTGTTGATGGTAATTCAAAGATCAATTCTCCAAAATTCATTTTTATTTCTAGTCTGACGCGACACTTGAGCACGTTTCGTAAAACTTATTACATTTTCAAAGATGTAATAATAATCTTTGAAAATGCAATAAGTTTTACGAAACGCGCTTAAGTGTCACGTCAGACTAGAAATAAAAAGGAATTTTGGAGAATTGATCTTTGAATTACCATCAACAGTGAAAAGAAACGTAAGAAAGATCGAGAAAATTCGTGTTAGAATTATTAATCTTACTTTTTCGGTCATATTTAATAATATATGTCTACAGGAAAGACTGCTACCAAAATATACTAATATATATGTATATATATATATATGTATATATATATATATATATATATATATATATATATATATATATATATATAGATATATATATATTTCTAAGATATTAGAAATTTCTTTTCTAATATCCGTTTACAATATAATAACATTTCTAAGATATTAGAAAGAACTTTTTTAGTGTCAGAGTGGTTGACAAATGGAATGCATTAGGCAGTGATGTGGTGGAGGCTGACTCCATACACAGTTTCAAGTGTAGATATGATAGAGCCCAATAGGCTCAGGAATCTGTATACCTGTTGATTGACAGTTGAGAGGCGGGACCAAAGAGCCAGAGCTCAACCCCCGCCAATACAACTAGGTGAGTACACACACACACACACACACACACACACACACACACACACACACACACACACACACAAGTGTCGGAAAGAAATTATGAGAACGATATTGCAGTCAAAGCGAAAAAGCAACCAAAATTACTACATAGCCATATAAGAAGGAAGATGTCGGTAAATGGCCAAGTGACAAGACTGAGGAAAATAGAAGGGGCATATACAGAAAGCGACAAGGAAATCTGCGAGGTACTGAATGCAAAATTCCATGGAGTGTTCACTACCGAGCCTGAGCAGCTCCCATTGTTAGAAGAGATTACTCTAGATGAAAGACTATCAGATATAGAGGTGACAGCAGAGGAGGTAATGAAACAGTTGACAACACTGGATGCAACTAAAGCGGTTGGACCAGACAAGGTATCACCGTGGATATTAAAAGAGGCAGTGCAGGCCCTCAGCGTGCCTCTGCCAATAATCTTTAATGAGTCACTTATGTCGGGAGAAATGCCCAGTTGGTGGAAGGAGGCAAATGTCGTACCAATTTTCAAGAAAGTTGATAGGGAGGAAGCACTTAACTACAGACCCGTATCACTGACAAACATCCCCTGCAAAATACTTGAAGGAATAATTAGGCTAAGACTTGTAGAGCACCTGGAGAGCATTGGGTTTGTAAACAAGCACCAACATGGGTTCTGGACAGGGAAATCATGCCTAACAAACCTTTTAGAATTCTATGATAAAGTAACAAGGATAAGGCAGGACAGAGAAGGCTGGGCAGACTGCATATTTCTTGACTGCCAAAAGGCCTTTGATACGGTACCGCACATGAGACTGCTATACAAACTTGAGAGGCAGGCAGGAGTAAGCGGAAAGGCCCTAGTATGGGTGAAGAACTACCTAACAGGAAGGAGCCAGAGGGTAATGGTAAGGGGAGAGAAGTCGGACTGGCGAACAGTAACAAGTGGAGTACCTCAAGGATCGGTGCTGGGACCAATCCTCTTTCTAATTTACGTAAATGATATGTTTACAGGAGTGGAATCATACATGTCGATGTTTGCAGATGACGCAAAATTAATGAGAAGAGTTGTGACAGACGAGGATTGTAGGATCCTCCAAGAGGACTTAAACAGGCTGCAGAGATGGTCAGAGAAATGGCTACTGGAGTTTAACACCAGTAAATGTAAAGTTATGGAAATGGGATCAGGTGACAGGAGACCAAAGGGACAGTACACAATGAAGGGGAACAGCCTACCTGTAACGATTCGACAAAGAGACCTGGGAGTGGATGTGACACCTAATCTAACTCCTGAGGCGCATATAAATAGGATAACGACAGCAGCGTACTCTACACTGGCGAAAATTAGAACTTCATTCAGAAACCTAAATGAGGAAGCTTTTAGGGCGCTTTACACTGCCTACGTGAGACCCGTCTTAGAGTATGCCGCGCCATCATGGAGCCCCCACCTGAAGAAACACATAAAGAAACTGGAGAAGGTTCAGAGGTTTGCGACAAGGCTTGTCCCAGAGCTACGAGGGATGGGATATGAAGAGCGGCTGAAGGAACTGAACCTTACGACACTAGAGAAAAGAAGGGAGAGAGGAGATATGATAGGGACATATAAAATACTCAGGGGAATTGACAAAGTGGAAATAGATCAAATGTTCACACGTAATAATAACAGAACGAGGGGACATGGGTGGAAACTGGAAACTCAGATGAGTCACAGAGATGTTAGGAAGTTTTCTTTTAGCGTGAGAGTAGTAGAAAAATGGAATGCACTTGGGGAACAGGTTGTGGAAGCAAATACTATTCATACTTTCAAAACTAGGTATGATAGGGAAATGGGACAGGAGTCATTGCTGTAAACAACCGATAGCTAGAAAGGCGGGATCCAAGAGTCAATGCTCGATCCTGCAAGCACATATAGGTGAGTACATATAGGTGAGTACACACACACACACACACACACACACACACACACACACACACACACACACACACACACACACACACACACACACACACACACATACACACACACACACACACACACATACACACTCACACAGGCCTGTCCCCTGAAGCTCATATCAAGAGGATAACATCAGCAGCATATGCCAGGTTGGCTAACATAAGAACGGCCTTTAGAAACTTGTGTAAGGAATCTTTCAGAACATTATATACCACATATGTCAGACCAATCCTGGAGTATGCGGCTCCAGCATGGAGCCGCATACTCCAGGTATGAGAGGTATGATACTACGAGGAGAGACTACGGGAATTGAACCTCACTTCGTTGGAAGACAGAAGAGTTAGGGGGGACATGATCACCACATTCAAGATTCTCAAGGGAATCGACAGGGTTGATAAAGACAGGCTATTTAACACAAGGGGCACACGCACTAGGGGACACAGGTGGAAACTGAGTGCCCAAATGAGCCACAGAGATATTAGAAAGAACTTTTTTAGTGTCAGAGTGGTTGACAAATGGAATGCATTAGGAAGCAATGTGGTGGAGGCTGACTCCATACACAGTTTCAAGTGTAGATATGATAGAGCCTAATAGGCTCAGGAACCTGTACACCTGTTGATTGACGGTTGAGAGGCGGGACCAAAGAGCCAGAGCTCAATCCCCGCAAGCACAACTAGGTGAATACAACTAGGTGAGTACACACACACACACACACACACACACACACACACACACACACACACACACACACACACACACACACACACACACACACACACACACACACACACAAACACACACACATATATAAAGGGCATGTACACACATATAGGGCATGTATGGTCGCGAAGAAACTGAACAAAAGGGCGGGGAGGAACTTCCGGAATAACAGAACACCAGAAAGCAGAGAGAGATACAAGAGAACCAGGAATGAGTACGTCAGGGTGAGAAGAGAAGCAGAGAAAAGTTTTGAAAATGATATAGCAAACAAAGCCAAGACCAAACCAAAGCTACTCCACAGTCACATCAGAAGGAAAACAACAGTGAAAGAACAGGTATTGAAACTTAGAACAGGCGAGGACAGGTATACAAAGAATGACAAAGAGGTGTGAGAAGAACTCAACAAGAGGTTCCAGGAGGTCTTCACAATAGAACAAGGTGAGGTCACTGTGCTAGGAGAAAGGGAAGTAAACCACGTGGCCTTGGAAGAGTTAGAAATTACGAGAGAGGAGGTCAAGAGACACCTGCTGGATCTGGATGTTAGAAAGGCTGTTGGTCCAGACGGGATCTCACCATGTATACTGAAAGAGTGTGCAGAGGCACTTTGCTTGCCACTCTCCATAGTGTATAGTAAGTCACTGGAGACGGGAGATCTACCAGAAATATGGAATACGGTGAATGTGGTCCCAATATACAAAAAGGGCGACAGGCAAGAGGCACTGAACTACAGGCCAGTGTCCTTGACTTGTATACCATGCAAGGTGATGGAGAAGATCGTGAGAAAAAACCTGGTAACACATCTGGAGAGAAGGGACTTCGTGACAAATCGCCAACATGGGTTCAGGGAGGGTAAATCTTGCCTTACAGGCTTGATAGATTTCTACAATCAGGTGACAAAGATTAAGCAAGAAAGAGAGAGCTGGGCGGACTGCATTTTCTTAGATTGTCGGAAAGCCTTTGACACAGTACCGCATAAGAGGTTGGTACATAAGCTGGAGAGACTGCAGGTGTAGCTGGTAAGGTGATCAAGTGGATAAGGGAGTACCTAAGCAATAGGAAGCAGAGAGTTACGGTGAGGGGTGAGACCTCCGATTGGCGTGAAGTCACCAGTGGAGTCCCACAGGGCTCTGTACTCGCCCCTATCCTGTTTCTGATATATGTAAATGATCTCCCGGAGGGTATCGATTCATTTCTCTCAATGTTTGCGGACGATGCCAAAATTATGAGAAGGATTAAAACAGAAGAGGACTGTTTGAGGCTTCAAGAAGACCTAGACAAGCAGAAGGAATGGTCGAACAAATGGTTGTTAGAGTTTAAACCAACCAAATGTAATGCAATGAAGATAGGTGTAGGGAGCAGGAGGCCAGATACAAGGTATCATCTGGGAGAGGAAATTCTTCAGGAGTCAGAGAAAGAAAAAGACTTGGGGGTTGATATCACTCCAGACCTGTCCCCTGAAGCTCATATCAAGAGGATAACATCAGCGGCATATGCCAGGCTGGCCAACATACGAACGGCATTCAGAAACTTGTGTAAAGAATCATTCAGAACTTTGTATACCACATATGTCAGGCCAATCCTGAAGTATGCAGCCACAGCATGGAGTCCATATCGAGTCAAGGATAAGACTAAACTGGAAAAGGTTCAAAGGTTTGTCACCAGACTAGTACCCGAGCTGAGAGGTATGAGCTACGAGGAGAGACTACAGGAATTAAACCTCACTTCGCTGGAAGAAAGAAGAGTTAGGGGGGACATGATCACCACATTCAAGATTCTGAAGGGAATTAATAGGGTAGATAAAGAAAGGCTATTTAACACAAGGGGCACACGCACAAGGGGGACACAGGTGGAAACTGAGTGCCCGAATGTGCCACAGAGATATTAGAAAGAACTTTTTTAGTGTCAGAGTGGTTGATAAATGGAATGCCTTAGGAAGTGATGTGGTGGAGGCTGACTCCATACACAGTTTCAAGTGTAGATATGATAGAGCCCAATAGGCTCAGGAATCTGTACACCAGTTGATTGACGGTTGAGAGGCGGGACCAAAGAGCCGGAGCTCAAGCCCCGCAAGCACAACTAGGTGAGTACAACTAGGTGAATACACACACACACACACACACACACACACACACACACACACACACACACACACACACACACACACACACACACTTGTGAGTTGTGGTCAGACAGCCGGGCTGGGCAGAAGGGTCTGGGAAGCTCTTTGGAAGCTAGTGAATTGGGAGGGATAATCAGTGTTTATGTGTATATGCGTGTATATGAGTGATTAAATAACTAGTTAGCTCACTCAATCCACAAGAAAGTGAAGAAAAAACAGTAGAAACAGCATCATTGAAAATGAGTGTTGAGTACATGGTGGCATTGTGGAATTGTGGAGCCAACTAGCGTGGACGTGACCTCACCAGCTGTGACGCCGGGACGCCGGGACCTCACACCTGACGAGCCACGTGGAGTACTTTCTCGCCTGTTTGTGCTTCAGATTGTGCAAGGTATTGTGGAGCGCCTTTTTTGGCTAGGTTTATTACTGCAATGACAAGATCAGGAAGGGGTTCAAGGTCAATCACCAGCAGGGACGAGAAGGAGGAGGACAGATTTATAGACAAATTAATACATAAATTTGTAGAGAGAAGGAGTGATTGGATGGAGGATCTAATCCATGGGATTAAAAGCGAGTTATTTCAGCAAATATAGGATGCGGTAGAGAGGCAGAAACAGGAGCTTATGCTCTATATTAAGGAACAGATTAGGAAGGGAAGAGAGGACTGGGAGAGGGAATGTGCTCGGATCACAAACGAATTAGGAAGGATTAACAGCATGGCTAAGAACAGAGGATTAGTGGAGGATGGGTTAGTGAGTGCGGTTGGGATGGGGAATCTCCAGGGGACGGCCTACCAGCAGGACAGAGATTTACTGAAGAGAAGGACCATTATAATACAAGGATTATTCGAATCTGGGGCACCAACAAGACAAGAAAGAATAGAGATGGAAAAATATTAATTGCATGAGATATTGAGATGTATTGGAGCAGGAATGGCAGAAAATGAGATGGACATCAGCCGTTGGGTTAGACCTTACAATTGTACCAAGAATAGACCTGTTCTGGTGCAATTCTCCAATGAGGAGGATGTGGAGGACATAATGACCCGGAACAAGAATTTACTCAGAGGAAGAATGGAACACCCATTACAATGTGTTTATTGAGAGGTTTATGACGAAAGATGAGCAAATAGCCCACAAGAATAGATGGCAAGCACGACACCGTACCCCTAGCCTCTCGAGGTAGCCTCACCTCCCAGGTCACTCCCAGGTTACCTCCCAGGCCACCTCTCAGGTCACCTCCCAGCCCGTCACATCCTCCCCAACTCAGCCTCTCCTATACTATTCTCCCCCTGCTCCAGTCCCCCCCCCCCTGCCCCCCTTCCACATTTGCAACTTCCCCCACAACTCCCCTGCCCCTGCTATCTAAAAAATACAACCACTACCGATACAACTGACCCTAGTGGGTCAAGCCATGCCCTCCCCAAACCCATCCTTCCTATCCCCTCCCCTACTATCCCCTCCTACTCCCCTGCCCCCTTCTACCCCATTGCCTTCAATTCCATCTGCTCCATCCCAGCTTCCACTGCACCCCACTTCCACTCACCCCCAAACCCCACCCAACCCTCACCCCTCCTATGCACCCCCAGCCCACATTTAACCCCCTCACCTTGTGACCCCCTAACACCTTCCCCCATCTCCCTCTTCCCCTCATCTACCCCAAAACCCCCACCTACCCCCGATTCCCCCCTAAATAATACACCCTCTCTTCCACTCCCAGTACCCATGCTCCATTTTCCTCTCAGCCTTCTGCCCTCAATATCCCTCTCCCCCCCAACCTCTCAACCTCTATCCGACTCTCAGTCGCACTCTACTTCTCAACCCCCCTATGCCATTCAGACCCTCCCTAACTTTCAGACCCATTATACCCTTCCTACCCCCCTAGATGCCCAGACCCCATTCGCCTACCAGGCACTCCCAGGCACCCCCCCTAGCACCCTCCATACACCCCCACAGTCCCCATTTGCCCCTCAAACACCCCCCAGTCCCCCCCGGTGAAAGGGGGAACTCTGGCACCAGAGTTTCCAAGAAGAGTCTCAAGGTTTGGTACACCAATGCTAATGGGGTATCCAGTAAAGCAGAAGAGATTAAAGAAAGAGTTAGTGAGGCAGACCCAGACATAATGGCAATAGTGGAAACTAAAATAAATGGCATGATCTCGGATGCAATCTTTCCTGAGGGGTACCATGTGATAAGAAAAGAAAGGACACAGAGACAGGGAGGGGGTGTGGCACTCCTAATAAAGCGGAAATGGAAGTTTGATGAGATGGAAAATCCGGGTACCAATGAAAGCACGAGCTCCATACATGGAACTTTGACAGTGGATGGGAAGAAGATTGTAATCTTGATACTCTACAATCCCCCACCAAACAGTAGAAGGCCCAGGCAGGAGTATGAGGACAGCAACAAGGCATGTATAGATGAACTGCAGAAGGCAGCAACAATAGCGCATAGAATGAGAGCGAAGCTGCTGGTCATAGGGGGACCTAAATCACAGAGAGATAGATTGGGAAACAAGGAATCCCCATGACGGGGAGGAGACCTGGGGAGCGAAAATGGAACACGTTATTGACAGGAATTTCATAACACAGCATGTGAAGGAAGACACTAGGGAAAGAGGAGGGGATACGCCCAGCCTATTAAACCTCACTTTCACCCAGAACGTAGAAGACATAGAGCATTTGGAACATGAAATACCACTAGGAGCCAGTGACCATTGTGTCCTAGTCTTTGACTACATGATGGAACTTAAAATTGTGACTAAAGGACAAGAGGTCCAGGAAAGGAGACTTTATTACAGAAAAGAGGACTACAGAAGGATAAGAAACTACCTGGGAGAAGTGCAGTGGGAGGAAAAAATTAGAGGAAGACAGTGCAAGGTATGATGAACCAAGTCATATGGAAATGCAAGGAGGCTGAAGAGAGATTTATTCGAACAGTAAAGGAAAAAAGCAGAAGGGAATATAATAACCCATGGTTTAATAGACAGCGTCAGAAAGCAAAAGTGAGAAGCAGGAGAGAGTGGGGGAAGTACAGAAGACAAAGGACAGAGGACAACAGGATTAGATGTAACAGAGCTAGGAACGATTACATTAACATACGACGAGTGACGGAAAGAAATTATGAGAATGATATTGCAATCAAAGCGAAAAAGTACCCTAAATTACTACATAGCCATATAAGAAGGAAGATCTCGAGAAATGACCAAGTGACAAGACTGAGGAAAACAGAAGGGGCATATACAGAAAGTGAAAAGGAAATCTGCGAGGTACTGAATGCAAGTTTCCATAGAGTGTTCGCAACCAAGCCTGAGCGGCTCCCATTGTTAGAAGAGATTACTCTAGATGAAAGACTATCAGATATAGAGGTGACAGCAGAGGAGGTAATGAAACAGTTGACAACACTGGATGCAACTAAAGCGGTTGGACCAGACAAGGTATCACCGTGGATATTAAAAGAGGCAGTGCAGGCCCTCAGCGTGCCTCTGCCAATAATCTTTAATGAGTCACTTATGTCGGGAGAAATGCCCAGTTGGTGGAAGGAGGCAAATGTCGTACCAATTTTCAAGAAAGTTGATAGGGAGGAAGCACTTAACTACAGACCCGTATCACTGACAAACATCCCCTGCAAAATACTTGAAGGAATAATTAGGCTAAGACTTGTAGAGCACCTGGAGAGCATTGGGTTTGTAAACAAACACCAGCATGGGTTCTGGACAGGGAAATCATGCCTAACAAACCTTTGAGAATTCTATGATAAAGTAACAAGGATAAGGCAGGACAGAGAAGGCTGGGCAGACTGAATATTTCTTGAAAGCCAAAAGGCCTTCGATACAGTACCGCACATGAGACTGCTACACAAACTTGAGAGGCAGGTAGGAGTAAACGGAAAGGCCCTAGCATGGGTGAGGAACTACCTAACAGGAAGGAACCAGAGGGTAATGGTACGGGGCGAGAAATCCGACTGGCGAACAGTAACGAGTGGAGTACCTCAAGGATCGGTGCTGAGACCAATCTTCTTTCTAATATACGTCAATGATATGTGTACAGGAGTGGAATCCTACATGTCAATGTTTGCGGATGAGGCAAAATTAATGAGAAGAGTTGTGACAGATAAGGATTGTAGGATCCTCCAAGAGGACTTAAACAGGTTGCAGAGATGGTCAGAGAAATGGCTACTGGAGTTCAACACGAGTAAATGTGAAGTTATTGAAATGGGATCAGGTGACAGGCGACCAAAGAGATAGTACAAAATGAAGGGGAACTGCCTACCTGTAACGATTCGACAAAGAGACCTGGGAGTGGACGTAACACCTAATCTAACTCCTGAGGCACATATAAATAGGATAACGACAGCAGCGTACTCTACACTGGCGAAAATTAGAACTTCTTTCAGAAACCTAAATGAGGAGGCTTTTAGGGCGCTTTACACTGCCTATGTGAGACCAGTCTTAGAGTAGGCCACGCCATCATGGAGCCCCCACCTGAAGAAACACATAAGGAAACTGGAGAAGGTTCAGAGGTTTGCGACGAGGCTTGTCCCAGAGTTACGAGGGATGGGATATGAAGAGCATCTGAACGAACTAAACCTTACGACACTAGAGAAAAGAAGGGAGAGAGGAGATATGATAGGGACATATAAAATACTCACTGGAATTGACAAAGTGGAAATAGATGAAATGATCACACGTAATAATAAAAGAACGAGGGGACATTGGTGGAAACTCAGATGAGTCACAGAGATGTTAGGAAGTTATATTTTAGCGTGAGAGTCGTGGAAAAATGGAATGCACTTGGGAACAGGATGTGGAAACAAACTCTATTCATACTTTTAAAATTAGGTATGATAGGGAAATGGGACAGGAGTCATTACTCTAAACAACCGATAGCTGGAAAGGCGGGATCCAAGAGTCAATGCTCGATCCTGAAAGCACAAATGGGTTATCTTGAGATGATTTCGGGGCTTTAGTGTCCCTGCGGCCCGGTCCTCGACCAGGCCTCCACCCCCAGGAAGCAGCCCGTGACAGCTAACTAACACCCAGGTACCTATTTTACTGCTAGGTAACAGGGGCATAAGGTGAAAGAAACTCTGCCCATTGTTTCTCGCC
The DNA here is from genome assembly GCF_040958095.1 of Procambarus clarkii. Classification (NCBI taxonomy): domain Eukaryota; kingdom Metazoa; phylum Arthropoda; class Malacostraca; order Decapoda; family Cambaridae; genus Procambarus; species Procambarus clarkii. The sequence goes on along the minus strand of NC_091202.1, from coordinate 5,898,527 downwards.
GGCGCCCGGGATCGAACCTGGGACCACAGGATCACAAGTCCAGTGTGCTGTCCACTCGGCCGACCGGCTCCCTGCCGGTCCGGGTGAGTACAAATAGGCGAGTACTCACACACACACACACACATACACACACACACACACACACACACACACACACACACACACACACACATACACACACACACACACACACACACACACACACACACACACACACACTCACACACACACACACACACACACACACACACTACAGGCCAGTGTCCTTGACTTGTATACCATGCAAGGTGATGGAGAAGATCGTGAGAAAAAACCTGGTAACACATCTGGAGAGAAGGGACTTCGTGACAAATCGCCAACATGGGTTCAGGGAGGGTAAATCTTGCCTTACAGGCTTGATAGAATTCTACGATCAGGTGACACAGATTAAGCAAGAAAGAGAGGGCTGGGCGGACTGCATTTTCTTGGATTGTCGGAAAGCCTTTGACACAGTACCGCATAAGAGGCTGGTACATAAGCTGGAGAGACAGGCAGGTGTAGCTGGTTAGGTGCTCCAGTGGATAAGGGAGTATCTAAGCAATAGGAAGCAGAGAGTTACGGTGAGGGGTGAGACCTCCGATTGGCGTGAAGTCACCAGTGGAGTCCCACAGGGCTCTGTACTCGGTCCTATCTTGTTTCTGATATATGTAAATGATCTCCCGGAGGGTATCGATTCATTTCTCTCAATGTTTGCGGACGATGCTAAAATTATGAGAAGGATTAAAACAGAAGAGGACTGTTTGAGGCTTCAAGAAGACCTAGACAAGCTGAAGGAATGGTCGAACAAATGGTTGTTTGAGTTTAACCCAACCAAATGTAATGTAATGAAGATAGGTGTAGGGAGCAGGAGGCCAGATACAAGGTATCATCTGGGAGAGGAAATTCTTCAGGAGTCAGAGAAGGAAAAAGACTTGGGGGTTGATATCACGCCAGACTTGTCTCCTGCAGCACATATCAAGCGGATAACATCAGCGGCATATGCCAGGCTGGCCAGCATACGAACGGCATTCAGAAACTTGTGTAAAGAATCATTCAGAACTTTGTATACCACATATGTCAGGCCAATCCTGGAGTATGCAGCCCCAGCATGGAGTCCATATCTAGTCAAGGATAAGACTAAACTGGAAAAGGTTCAAAGGTTTACCACCAGACTAGTACCCGAGCTGAGAGGTATGAGCTACGAAGAGAGACTACGGGAATTAAACCTCACTTCGCTGGAAGACAGAAGAGTTAGGGGGGACATGATCACCACATTCAAGATTCTGAAGGGAATTGATAGGGTAGATAAAGACAGTCTATTTAACACAAGGGAAACACGCACAAGGAGACACAGGTGGAAACTGAGTGCCCAAATGAGCCACAGAGATATTAGAAAGAATTTTTTTAGTGTCAGAGTGGTTGACAAATGGAATGCATTAGGAGGTGATGTGGTGGAGGCTGACTCCATACACAGTTTCAAATGTAGATATGACAGAGCCCGATAGGCTCAGGAATCTGTACACCTGTTGATTGACGGTTGAGAGGCGGGACCAAAGAGCCAGAGCTCAACCCCCGCAAACACAACTAGGTGAGTACACACACACACACACACACACACACACTCACACACACACACACACACACACACACACACACACACACACACACACACACACACACACACACACACACACACACACACACACACACACACACACACACACACACACACACACACACACACACACACTCACACAACAAAGCTAACGAAAACCATAACAAATGCTGCGTTTCCACAGGACTACTATGTAGTGAGGAAAGAGAGAGAAGGGAGAGGAGGAGGTGGTGTAGCTTTGCTGATAAGAAAAGGTTGGCGTTTTGAAGAGATGGTTAATCAGAGCTGTGAAGGTTTCAGTGATTACATATCAGTCACCATAACAACTGGAGGACAGAAAATCATAGTAGTAGTCATATATAACCCCCCCCCCCCCCCCCAAACGACAGAAGACCCAGACAGGAATATGAAAGAAACAACATGGCCACCATCAATATAATAGGGAGAGCAGCTTCTGTGGCTAGCAGGAACGGATCCAGACTACTAATCAAGAGAGATTTCAAGAACGGGAAGATAGATTGGGAGAACAGAGACCCACATGGAGGACCAGATACATGGAGAGCTAAGCTGCTGGACGTGGCAACAAGAAACTTTCTAAGTCAACACGTCAAGGGACCGACAGGAATGAAAGGAGAGGAAGAACCAGCTTTGCTTGATCTGATATTTACCCTAAATGAGTCGGATATAAGGGAAGTTAAGTTGGAAGCCCCCTTGGGAATGAGTGATCATAGTGTATTGAGCTTTGAGTACCTGGTTGAGCTAGGAACTATCTCCCCCCAAAAAGAACTGGGAAACAAAGGGCTGGCGTACCGTAAGGGAAACTATGAGGAGATGAATAAATTCCTATGGGATTTACCATGGGACACAGAACTCAGAACTAAGTCCGTACAAGACATGGACTATGTCATCCAAAAGTGTCAGGAGACGGTAAACAGGTTTATCCCGACCCGACAGGAAAAAACTGAGAAGCAAAAGAAGAATCCATGGTTTAATAGGGAATGTATGAAAGCAAAGGAGCTGAACAAAAGGGCATGGAGGAACTTCCGTAATAACAGAACACCAGAAAGTAGAGAGAGATACCAGAGAACCAGGAACAAGTATGTTAGTGTGAGAAGAGCAGCTGAGAAAAGGTATGAAAATGATATAGCTAATAAATCCAAGACCGAACCAAAGCTACTACACAGTCACTTCAGGAGGAAAACAACAGTGAAGGAAAAGGTGATGAAACTTAGGGTGGGCGAGGACAGGTACACAGAGAATGACAAAGAGGTGTGTGTACAACTCAACAAAAGGTTCCAGGAGGTCTTTACAATAGAACAAGGAGAGGTCACGGCGCTAGGAGAGGTGTCAGCAAACCAGGCGACCTTGGAAGGGTTCGAAATTACAAAAGATGAGGTCAAGAGGCACCTATTGGAGCTGGACGTGAGAAAGGCTGTTGGTCCGGACGGAATCTCATCAAGGGTATTGAAAGAGTGTGCAGAGGCACTTTGCTTGCCACTCTCCATAGTGTATAGTAAGTCACTGGAAACGGGAGATCTACCAGAAATATGGAAGACGGCTAATGTAGTCCCAATATACAAAAAGGGCGACAGACAAGAGGCACTGAACTACAGGCCAATGTCCTTAACTTGTATACCATGCAAGGTGATGGAGAAGATCGTGAGAAAAAAACTTTAGGAAGTTTACCAGTCTCCGTGGTGTAGTGGTAAGACACTCGCCTGGAGTTCCGCGAGCGCTTTGTCATGGGTTCGTATCCTGGCCGGGGAGGATTTACTGGGCGCAAATCATTAACTGTAGCCTCTGTTTAACTCAACAGTAAAATGGGTACTTGGTTGTAAAAACGATTCTTCGCGGCGGGGATCGTATTCCAGGGACCTGCCCGAAACGCTACGCATACTAGTGGCTGTTCAAGAATGTAACAACTCTTGTATATATCTCAAAAAAAAAGAAACTAGTAACACATCTGGAGAGAAGGGACTTTGTGACAACCCATCAACATGGGTTCAGGGAGAGTAAATCTTGCCTTACAGGCTAAATAGAATTCTACGATCAGGTGACAAAGATTAAGCAAGAAAGAGAAGGATGGTGGACTGCATTTTTTTGGACTGTCGGAAAGCTTTGACACAGTACCCCATAAAAGGCTGATGCATAAGCTGGAGAATCAGGCAGGAGTAACTGGTAGGGCGCTCCAGAAGATAAAGGAATACCTAAGCAATAGGAAGCAGAGAATTACAGTGAGGGTGAGACCTCAGATTGGCGTGAAGTCACCAGTGGAGTCCCACAGGGCTCTGTATTCGGACCTATCCTGTTTCTGATATACGTAAATGATCTCCCAGAGGGTATAGACTCATTCATGTCAATGTTTGCTGACGACGCCAAAATTATGAGAAGAATTAAGACAGAGGAGGACAGCTTGAGGCTTCAAGAAGACCTGGACAAGCTGCAGGAATGGTCGAACAAATGGTTGTTAAAGTTTAACCCAAGCAAATGTAATGTAATGAAGATAGGTGTAGAGTGCAGGAGACCAGATACAAGGTATCATTTGGGAGATGAAATCCTGCAAGAGTCAGAGAGAGAGAAAGACCTGGGAGTTGACATCACGCCAGACTTGTCCCCTGAAGCTCATATCAGGAGGATAACATCAGCGACATATGCCAGGTTAGCTAACATAAGAACGGCCTTTAGAAACTTGTGTAAGGAGTCTTTCAGAACATTATATACCACATATGTCAGACCAATCCTGGAGTATGCGGCTCCAGCATGGAGTCCATATCTAGTCAAGCATAAAACTAAACTAGAAAAGGTTCAAAGGTTTGCCACCAGACTAGTACCAGAACTGAGGGGTATGAGCTACGAGGAGAGACTACGGGAATTAAACCTCACGTCACTGGGAAACAGAAGAGTTAGGAGGGACACGATCACCACATACAAGATTCTCAGAGGAATTGATAGGGTAGATAAAGACAGGCTTTTTAAAACAAGGGGCACACGCACTAGGGGACACAGGTGGAAATTGAGTGCCCAAATGAGTCAGAGAGACGTTAGAAAGATTGTTTCAGTGTCAGAGTGGTTGACAAATGGAATGCATTAGGGAGCAATGTGGTGGAGGCTGACTCCATACACAGTTTCAAGTGTAGATATGATAGAGCCCAATAGGCTCAGGAACCTGTACACCTGTTGATTGACGGTTGAGAGGCGGGACCAAAGAGCCAGAGCTCAACCCCCGCAAGCACAACTAGGTGAGTACAACTAGGTGAGTACGTAGGCACACACGTTTAAACATGTTTGACTATTGAGAGGTGGGTCCAAAGAGCTGAAGCTCTACCCACTCACAGACACAAATGTAAAACAAATACAAATAGTAAATAGACAGACACGTTCAAAACATGTTTATAAACACCGAGGTGAGTACAATTAGGTGAGCTTACACACACGCGCACCCACGTGCATGCGCGCACGCTCGCACATAAAACATTCAGCCACTGAGAGGCGGGGTCCAAGAACTGCAGCTCAACCCCACGAAAGCACAATTATGGTTACACCATTCAAACACCGAGGTGAGTACAACTAGGTGAGCTCACACTCACAAGCACGCACACACAAAAAAACATTCTTCCACTGAGAGGCGGGGCCCAAGAACAGAAGCCCAACCACAACCACACGTAAGCACAATTAGGGTTATACTCCTCAAACACTGATGCCAAACACTGATAATCACATTTAATCATTGATAATCTCACTTAATGAATGGACAAAGCATGTTCCTTGATAACATATATGAGATGATAATAGGTGTCTCGCCCTGTCAATCAGGCAACTATTTATCATTCTGCACACAGTCAATATGATGCTCAATATGAAACTTATCTCTCTCTCTCTCTCTCTTTATTCTCTTTAAACTATTACTCAGTTTGGTTATCAATGAGTCGTTAATTTGCTTTTATTTATAATATAATTAGAAGCTTTGCTGGAATATCTTGGTTGTAAGAAACATTTCTCATGCCGCCCGGCTGACGCTCGCCCCCAGAATGTTACATGAAGAACTATATTTGGAAAATCTCTGAATATTCACATCTAACAATATTCTATTTGCAGCAAATCTTAAAGCGTCAAATTTTCATTATCAAAAGGTATTTAAATAACCTACCGGTTATCAGTAATCACTAAATGAATATATGTAGTCCCTAGTCCCTAGCAATTAATAATTGCGGCAGTTCGTTTGTCAGCTCTCAGAGCGGAAAATATTACAGAATCATTATTTCATGTTAATAACAGTGATCATTGACAAGTGTTTGCAAGGTGATACTTGACCAATGCTTGTATGGTTTGTATTATGTTCCTTGGCCTATGGTTGTACGGGGTTCCTTAACCAGTGCTTGTTTATTTTATATGGTGATCACTGACCAGGGGTACTATTCTGCTCACTGACCAGTGCTTGTAGTGTGTTCCTTGACCAATGTTTTTATGGTTTTATGGTATTCCTTTTCCAGAGATTGTATGGTTTGTATAGGGATCCTTGAACATTGCTTGTATGATATTTCTTGACAAGTTCTTGTGTGATGCTACACGTCCAGAGCATGCATGATGTTCTTTGCCCAGAACATGTATGATGTTTGTTGCCCAGAGCATGTATGACGTTTGTTGCCGAAAGCTTGCATGGTGTTCTTTGCCCAGAGCATGTATGATGTTCTTTGCCCAGAGCATGTATGATGTTCTTTGCCCAGAGCATGTATGATGTTCTTTGCCCAGAGCATGAATGATGTTCTTTGCCCAGAGCATGTATGATGTTCCTTACACAGAGCATGTATGATGTTCCTTACACAGAGCATGTATGATGTTCCTTACACAGAGCATGTATGATGTTCCTTACACAGAGCATGTATTATGTTCCTTACACAGAGCATGTATGATGTTCCTTACACAAAGCATGTATGATGTTCCTTGAGCAGGCTGTATACTCGCGGGCTTTTCCTTCCCCTGACTCGCTGTCTCCTTCTCTCCCTGCAGCTTTACCGTGGCAGCCTCGTAGGATCTACATCCTGCCCGCTCTCTGGCTTCTGGCCACCCTCATCCTGAGCAACGTCTACCGATCCAACCTAATGGCCATGCTTATCCTGCCCAGGATCCGCCTGCCCTTTGACAACATCGAGGAACTGGCAGCCAGCCACATCCCTCTCTTTGTCGCCGAGAACAACGCCATCCATCAAGTCATAATGGTTCGTTGAGGGGAACCTCCTATTTGAAAAGTGGTCCACTGGGTATGGTGTTCATTTACCAATGTTTTTATGATTTTATGGTATTCTTTTTCCAGTATTCCATTAAGGTCTGTGGGAGATTCTTCAGTAGGACAACTGCCTGTGAAACTTACATGTTAAACAATGATACGCGTGAGATCAAGTGGTCCATAAGACGTAGATTGGACGCAGGGACGAAAATGGAATACTGGTTTCTGAGAAAAAGAAGCTTTAACGTTCAGTGGGAGGAGAAGGTTGGGGCATTGATCTGTGGGAGGTCGTTGGTTAGTGTTTAATGGAAGGAGGATGAGGCACTGGTCTGTGGGAGGTCTTCGGTTAGTCTTAAATAAGAGAAGGATGGAGCACTGGTCTGTAAAAGGTCGTAGGTTAATATTTAATTAATGCGAGGAGGATGAGACAGTGGCCTGTGTGAGGTAGTAGAAGAATGTGTCATGGAAGGAAGACAGATCACTGGTCTGTAATAGAATAATGCTTAATGTGAGGGAAGTGAAACAATGGTTTGTAGGAGGTAGTAGGATAATGTTTCACGGGACCAGGATGAGACTCAGATCAAATGTGGAGGGGGTTTCCGGGTCTACTTCTCTTCTTTCATTTCAACTCAATCAACGCACTAAGCAGTGGTGACGTCAATACACATCGTGAACGTACTCTGCTATGTAGGTATTGTTGAACTGCTCTTGAAAAATTCACCCAACCACACTGACGCTTCCAACACTGGTGTGGGAGCTGTACTGATGCAAGAGCATGATGGTATGGTATGGCCCGTCGCTTACTACAGTCGCAAGCTGAGCAACGCTGAGCGACGATACTCGACTGTTGAGGGAGACTTATTAGCAGCTGTTGTAGAAGTCAAGAAATTCTACCAGTATGTCTACGTGAAGCACTTCTCCTTCCAGGTAGATCACCAACTACTCAGTCATCTAAGTACCCTTAAGAACGCTAATCCTCGTATTATGCAGTGGGCTCTGTTCTTACAGCAATTTAAGTTCGGAGTCGAGTACATCAAAGGAGCCGACAATGTGGGTGCTGAGCCAATCGGAGATGAGGGAAGACCTGTCTGCAAGTGTATCAAAAGTGATGAAGAGATCAACTCCAAGCAATGAAAAACAAAAGGAAAAAATTACTAACTCGCCGGTAACCAATTCCCAGAATGTTGCAGATGTGTCTTGCTCGACACAGACCGTGAGTCTTCAACCTTTATGGAACAGTCTTCACCCATTATGGAACAGTCTTCACCCATTATGGAACAGTCTTCACCCATTATGGAACAGTCTTCACCCATTATGGAACAGTCTTCACCCATTATGGAACACTCTTCAACCTTTATGGAACAGTCTTCACCCATTATGGAACAGTCTTCACCCATTATGGAACAGTCTTCACCCATTATGGAACAGTCTTCACCTATTATGGAACAGTCTTGACCCATTATGGAACAGTCTTCGCCCATTATGGAACAGACTTCACCAATTATGGAACAGACTTTACCCATTATGGAACAGACTTCACCCATTATGGAACAGTCTTCACCCATTATGAAACAGACTTCACCCATTATGGAACAGTCTTCACCCATTATGGAACAGTCTTCACCCATAATGGAACAGTCTTCACCCATAATGGAATAGTCTTCACCCATTATGGAACAGACTTCACCTTCTATGGAACAGTCTTCACCCATTATGGAACAGTCTTCACCCATTATGGAACAGTCTTCACCCATTATGGAACAGTCTTCACCAATTATGGAACAGTCTTCACCCATTATGGAACAGTCTTCACCCATTATGGAACAGTCTTCACCCATTATGGAACAGTCTTCACCCATTATGGAACAGACTTTACCCATTATGGAACAGACTTCACCCATTATGGAACAGTCTTCACCCATTATGGAACAGTCTTCACCCATTATGGAACAGTCTTCACCCATTATGGAACAGTCTTCACCTTTTATGTAATAATATCCAGGTCTTTGCGAAAGAGACTTTTAATCGCTGCTACCACCTTCCCTAATACCCATGTAATTAAGCTAATTTGTTAGTACTCAAATTGTATGACGATTGGGATATAGCCAATTACAGTCGAGTAATTGACTCTGACGTCATTCCCTACAAAGCTGGTAGTGACCGCTCTGGAGACAAGGTCAGTTTTCGTTACCTTTAGGTATATGAGCTTGGTTGGTTGTAGAGAGTACACAGTAGTTCACTTCAGTAGTTTATTGAGTAAAGGCAACAAGGTATATATTTCTGGCCTGACGAGGTCCTACCTACTCTGGTCTAGTGAGAATACTGACCTTGCCTCCAGAGCGGTCACTACCAGCTCTGTAGGGAATGACGTCAGAGACCTACTCGACTGCGATTGGCTATATCCCAACCGTCATACAATTTGAGTACTAATAAATTGACTGCTGGGAAAGAACCAGTCAATCGCGGCAAAAATCAGGAATGAGGATACCAAATTAAATGAAAAAGGTGGAATAGAGTTAATGTAAATCAAGAATGAGGATACCAAATTAAATGAAAAAAGGTGTAATAGAGTTTATGTTAAGTGCGGTTTAAATCAGATAAGGAAGAATATTTACTATGAGGCTGGTTGGTGGAACCACAGGAAGCTTACAACACATAACACAGGATCGTGGATTCAGAAAAAAATAGTGAAGGAAGGAATTGGTTAAGAACCTTAAAATAATTTAATTCGTTTATTAAAACAAACTGTGAAATGTAATCCTACATATTGTTCCTAACCTTGAGGTAATGATATGAAACTAGCTCGTACCTGAACTCAAATAGACTTTACCTACCTGAACTCAAATAGACTTTACCTACCTGAACTCAAATAGACTTTACCTACCTGAACTCAAATAGACTTTACCTACCTGAACTCAAATAGCCCACAAATTCCTAGGCTAGATGATAGGTCTGCCTCACCTGGATGAAGGATGTTCACTCCAGATCGTTTCTGACCGCACTGACCACGACCTAGGTCGCCTCTCTAACAAGCGAGCAAGCAAGCTGGCATAACCATGTTGCCATCCATCAATAAGAGTACTAATTATAAAAAGTGACTCGTATGCACCTGGCAACTTAACGTGACTGAATCATTATTCCAAAATGATGGTAATTTACATTGATAATTGAACAAGGGGTACTATCTAATATACTAAGGAGTAATAACATGAATTTTCCTAAATTAATGAATTAAAAACGCCATGGAACAGTGACAAGTCTACAACCACATGGCTAAGCTGACCTGCGATGATTCACATACAACATTGCCATTTATCATTGACAAGACTAATTATCAAAGCTAACTCCTATGCACTTGGCCCACTTAAAGGACTGATTCTTTATTCTCCAATGATGTTAAATAACATAGGTACTTGAGCAAAGTTAATAATTGTGAGCAATAAAGAAAAGTAACATGGATTTCTCTAAACTAAGGGATTAAAACCAAGAGAGGATGTGTAGCCGCCTTCCCTAATTACACGATCGCTAATCGTTTGTTGAGCTCCTGGTAGTAGGAGGAACCCTACCTATGTGCTCCTTCAAGAGGAGTGGATCAAGCAGGCATTTATGTGTGAAACCTGCTGGACGACTTAATGTATTAAAGTCAGGATAAGAAGAAGCCTTGTGAGGCAGTCCTATAGCGATTTTTGTGGGTGGCCTGTGTGAGCCCCATTGTTGAGGACCAGGACCTGAGGGTCCGTACATCAGAGAATTCTGCGGTAAGCTCATATAACAGTTATTACAGCGGTTGCCTGTGTTTGATCGTGTGCCAGCGATCATGGCAAATGTTTATACATGTAAGACATATATTTTATAATGACAGTGAACTTAAATAAGAGAGTAGAGATAAGAGAACATGCTGGAGAGAGCAGCGATACGTCTGTCCTCACCGAATGTCAGTGGATGACTGAGGGGGAAGCCCGCCGCCGGCGGCGGCCAGCAACGTGTCGGGGCAAGTCCCAGGTGGACCCGCCCAAGATGGGGGAGGACCGTCACGGCAACGCATTAGTGTTTAAAGAGATATCGGATGGAGGAGTTTTATTTTCTGTGAAAACATTTGATTATGTTTCAGTACGGAAACATTTTTATTGGCATAGCAATGGAATTGCAGGTTTGTTTGGGAAGGAGTTCAAGGAGAAACTTCAAGGTTAATGAAGAAGTTAATGGAGAAACTTCAAGGTTAGAGAAGAAGTTGATGGAGGAACTTCGAGGGAAGAGAAGAAGTTGATGTAGGAACTTCGAGGCTGGAAAAGAAATGTATGCTAAACTCGTTGGTAGAGTGGAACTCCATAGTGAGGAGTTGATTTCAAGCAGTATAGAGGAGCTTACACGTGTCTCTGTGGAATCAGTGGTGAAGCGTCACTGATGTTGGATTAGGACTTCGTTGTGAAACAGATTGGGAGAACTGCAGAAGTGCTTTTCTTAATATTTTGGAGGACCTAGAGATATATATATGGTAGTGAGCCTCTCGGAGCAGAATAGAGGTTCATTGCGGACAAATGAATGTATAAGGGGAATGTTTGAATACTTATTGGCATGTAAGATGCAGTGTAAGGTAAGAGATTGATTTCTTCTTTTGTTGGGAAATATTTATGTTGAGGTTTCTGGTGTTTCAGTCCCAAGCTGAGTTTCATATACCTTTAGGGCTGAGGATACAATATTGTTGAAACAGAATTTCAACCCTATTTAGTGAGGGAGTAGTAAGAGGTAAGCCAAGAGTTGGGCAGCCACTTGATATGGATAATTGGTGAAGCCAAGATGTGATATTGGATTGTCACAGGGTTGTAATAGGTTAGTGTTGTATGATATTATTCAATTTTTTAATGCCATGTATTGTATATGGTTTCATTGTACATTAAATGTAGATGTTAACTGGCTTTTGCTTTTGTCCTGGTGAGGTTTTCCAGAAAGCAACAGAGAGAGAGAAAGGGTCACGGCTGCGAACAGGGGTATCAGAAAATACTAATTCATGAAAGGGGAATTTAGGAGATCATTCCAATCAAGGAGAGAGTGGGGAGTCACGGCGGCTTAAGTAGGGTGTGTGCACAAGACAATGAGGCCAGTGTTGGAGCTGCACCCCAAAATATATGATGCTGAACCCTTCTCCAAGATCAAGAGGCATACAGGGTGATCTCATAAGTAAATTACAAGCACCCCAGTGTCCATTGCTGGTCGACTGATGGCAGCGGGAGTGTGGCTGCCGTGGTCAGCTGTTCCTTCCATCAGAGAGTATTGGGGACATGGAGTCTGGCCCTAGCTTCAGTAGGGGATGGACGTGTTGGCTCGGCTGTTGGTGGTGTTTACCAATTTGGCCGGTTGGAGGCAGGTGTGTCTGCTTGCCTGTGCTGACGTGGCGTTCACGATGGGGGTCCTCCTCCCACCTATACTGCGGGCTCAGTCTGTGGGCTTCGAATTTTCCGGCCGGGCTGGGTACCCAGAGATAGCGCTGGTGTGTGAGTTGCTGCATGTTCCAGTGATCAACATTTATGGAGTCGAGCTGGTGACCGCACGTCGGGCGATAGTAAAGTTCACTGAGGAGTTGGCATATCGAGAATTTCTCCGTCGTTACGAGGGGCGGACATTACCCCTGCCTGATGGTGCGGGCACTCTATCACTCTCTGATCGGAGTGGTGCCCTCACCTACGTCAGTGTGCATGGGGCTCCATTGGAGTTTCCGGAGGGTCTGCTACGGGGGTACTTCGGCCGTAGCAGCCGCCGTTTTTGTGTTTTGGCGCAGTGGTTAGTGTGCGGGTGAATGTGGAATCTTCCAGCGCACTTAAGGGTGTGAGGACGAACATTCGCACCCTGGGCATGAGGCTCCGGGAGGATATTCCGTCCTCTGTGCGGCTTATGGGTTACAACGTTCGAGTGTTTTACGCCCGCCAGCCTAGGACGTGTTATCGTTGTGGCCTATTGGGTCATCAGGCTGCTGACTGTACTGCGTCTGCCGTTGCACCCGTGAACCTCTTAAGTGAGGAGGATTTTCCGCCGCTTCCTGTGGAGGAGGGTTCGGTGGATGTGGACGTCTCTTCAGTCGCGGATGTGCCCCCTGTGTCGCCTGGTGCGCCCCCTGTTGTTGTCGCCTCTCCTCCAGAGGTTGTGTCGTCGCCTGGTGATCGTCCTGCTCCGACTAGTGTCCCTGGGGTTCTTCAGCCTGCCTTCTGCTCGAATCCCCCGTCTTTCGGTTTGTCCTCTGCTGCATCTGACCCTGTCCCTGCACCTTCGCCGTCTGTTCCGGCTGTGCTGGGCGTTGGGGTGGATCCGGCGCTTCCTCCTGTGCCTGGCATGGTGCCCCATGTGGTTGAGGATGCTGCCGTTCTGCGACGTGCATCGGTTCGCCCGGCTTGTGTTGCGCGTGTCTCTGAGTCTGCCTCCGGGTCGGATGATGTGCGGCCCGAGCCTAAGCGTTCTCGGCGTTCGTCTTCAGCATGGGCTGACGTTGGCGACTTCGTCACTTGTGAATCTGCCGGCGACGGAGGGGTGGCTCCGGTTACGTTGCGTACTTCGGTGACGGCGGAGGTGCATTTGCCTGAGGATGCCCGAGCCAGTGTTTCGGCCTCCACTGCAGATATGGTGTCTGAGGTTCCTGCTTCGGGTGCGTCGCCTGCATCGGATGGCTCCGGTTCTTCATGGGGGGTGGTTGCCCCTGCTGAGGTTCGTAGTGAGCGGGGTGGCCTGGTGATGCTGTTGAAAAAGACTGCTCGCTCTGGGGGTTCTGTACCGCCTTCCTCGGTCCCCGTTTCATCGGCTGCGGTCTCGACGCCTCTTCCGTCTCCGGCCATCTCTTCAGTGTCTCCTGCGGTCTCGGTGGAGTTACCATCTCGTTGATTTTCCCCTTCTCCTGTGCGTACGGCGACGCGGCCGTCTCGGCAGCCCTCGTACGCTTCATCGGTGTCGTCTGCTACCTCGAAGGACGTGGGTTGCGCTCCCCAGTCTCGTTATGTGACTTGCGTCAGTGAGCTTAAGGAGTGGCCATTTCCGCCTGATCTGGTGGTTCCCGAGTTTATGAAGGGCCCGCGGCGGCAGGGAGATCGTCCCCCTACCGACAGGGAATATTTGATTTGGGAGGCCTAGAAGCGAAGGTATCCTTGGGCTGCGGAGACGTATGGTCTTGTCTCTGAGGAATGTGTTCCTCACTCGTGATTCCTTTGTGTGTTGTGTGTTGTGGGTTGTTTCCATTAGTGTGCATGGGTGTGGGGTGCGGGTCGGGTGTGTGTGAGTGGGTGGGGCGGGTTTGTTTCCCGGTTCCTGCGTGCTCCGGTTTGTGGTTGTGGGTTTTTTGTGTGGCTTGTGTGTATGTGTCCGGTTCCTGTGTAGTGCGGGGTTTGGTTTATGTGTGTCTGGTTGTGGGTGTCATGTTCTTATGTTATGCTTTGTGGTTCTATGGTTTTATGATGATGTTTGTGCGCTTGTTTGTGTGGTGTTGAGTGCCCTTCAGGCTGTTGGCGTGACCTGGTCTGGGTTTATGCTTTTTGTCGAGTTTTGCCGTTCAGCTTTTCCTTTTGTTTATTGTATAATTATATTGTTTTATTGTTATTGTTATTTATTATTTACTTTTTTGTTTTTATGTTGGTGTCTCTCCGTGTGTGTTTGCAGTGCTGGTAGCCTTGTTCTGTATATTTCAGGTTTTGGTGTGTTATTTCTGTATTGTCTTCCGCTGTGTTTAACTTAATTATTGTATTCTGTTTGCAATTATTGTTGTTTTGTGATCGGCCCTTCCGGCCGGCGTTATTGTGTTTAGTACTTTTGTTCCTTAGTTTTGCCCGTTTGTGCTTTGTCATTTTGTTCTGTTTTATGATGTAACTGTTTCCTTTTATTGTACTTATAAGCATGCTTGCATGTAAAAATAAAAAATAAAAAAAAATAAAGTAACAGTCTTGTGCAACAATCAGAACTCACTTTTGGAGGTGTTACGTGAATCTCTTGCTACGGTAGTAGATCCTGCCCATTCCTTTACTGCCTATTCTGCAACAACAATACGTGCTCAGAAGCCTGTGTCTAGACAAGAAACTGCCCCCCTCCACCCTCAAATATCCGAGACACCTGCTGTCTGGGGCCAACTCTACTCACCGGTCGACCAGCCTAACCACTTGTTTAAGACTGCCGGCGATAGTTACCTGCACATCAGCGCCATCTACATTAGGCCTGGCCGCATATATAAGCAGCTCACCACCGGCCAGTCCTTTACGGGCTATTCATGCCCGTGCTCCCTTTTGGGTGGCTTAATCTTTATCAATCAATCAATCGGCCAGTCCTCACGGGAGACATCTCCCGTCACGCAGGGTGCAGTCGCACCTCTATAGATTTCCAGTATCATCTATTGGTACTGGTAATGGCTCAAAAAGACCACCACTTACGGGCTATTCATGCCCGTGCCACCTTTTGGGTGGCTTAATCTTTATCAATCAAAGACCATTTGGTCCCAAGTGTCACGCAGGGTGCAGTCGCACCTTCAAAGATCTCAAGCATCAGCTCTAGATACTGGTAATGGCTCAAAAAGGCCACCACTTTCGGGCTATTTATGCCCGTGCCACCTCTTGGGTGGCTTAACCTTCATCAGTCAATCGGCCAGTCCTGACAGGAGACATCTCCCGTCACGCAGGGTGCAGCCGCAACTCCACAGATCTCCAGTATCGTCTATTGATACTGATAATGGCTCAAAAGGGCCACCACTTACGGGCTATTCATGCTCGTGCCACCTTTTGGGTGGCTTAATCTTTATCAATCAATCAATCGGCCAATCCTCAGAATACTGTTCGTGCTCTCAAGGCAGTAACATATACTGTTACCTTCCCAGGAGAGACTAGATGCGTACAGCTATTGTATATTGTATTGTTTTGCACCTCTCTTTTGCCATTAATGTAACTGTCACATGTTTATATTTCATTTGCATTTTATATTGTGGTTTCGCCAAGTGGATAATGGAATTTGTTTTATTTGTTATTAAAATAATTTGTTTTATATATTATATTTAGTTTTTTTCATTCTTTTAAATTTTTCCCCCACAGCTCTCTCACAGTAAAGAGGTCAGAAGCAGTCTTATTTACTTTATTTTTACTTTTTTTAATGTGATTGGCACACCACCAGCCAGAATAGTCACTTCTCTATTCTTTCACTTTTACGTCACAGAGGAGTTAAAGCCCAAAAGCAGTAATCCCCTCAGGGCAGAACACTTCACTCATTATGGAACAGTCTTCACCCATTATGGAATAGACTTCACCCATTATGGCACAGACCTTACCCATTATGGCACAGATTTCACCCATTATGGCACAGTCTCCAGCCATTATGGAACACCTTGCAGCATCACCAGTCTTACTCAGCTCTCAAGTTGCTGTGAGGCCCTTGGAGCTGCCTCCTAATTCCCCCTCGGGAGTCACGTGACCTCGGCTCTAGCTTCAATTGGCGAGATGACACGAAACTTAGCCAGTTAAATAGCAAACTTGCATCACGGACTCCTTGACTGGTTGTACTCAAGTGACAGCCAAAATCTTGACTCATCATGGTGTCATATATGAAAATCACATCTAGGCTAGCCCCTCAAAATTACAAAATATTAAAATTCACTTTATATATTCTTCGCAATTCGGTCTGGATTAAACTAAAAGTTATTTTCGGTCGACTCACATGTTTATAAAGTTCTCTGTGTGCATCTTTAAACCAGGAAGAATGGTGATAGGAAGACTGCACCGTAACATATGCCTTTGGTGTAGAATAGTAGCATACAGATGCAGAAACATTGTTGAACTGGAGCAGAAACACAGTGCTGTACTGGGGCAGAAACAGTGTTGTACTGGAGATAAACTTAGTTGTATTAGAGCATAAACAGTGCTGTACTGGGGCAGAAACAGTGTTGTATGGGAGATAAAGTGTTGTACTGGAGCATAAACAGTGCTGTACTGGTGCATAAACATAGTGCTGTACTGGAGCATAAACATCATGTAGTACTGGGGCAAAACAGTGTTGTACTAGAGCATAAACATACTGGTGTACTGTAGTGTAAACATACTGTTGTACTGGAGCATAAACATTGTATTGTACTGGAGCATAAACAATGTGTTGTACTGGAGCATAAACATTGTGTTGTACTGGAGCATAAACAATGTGTTGTACTGGAGCATAAACATTGTGTTGTACTGGAGCATAAACATTGTATTGTACTGGAGCATAAACAATGTGTTGTACTGGAGCATAAACATTGTGTTGTACTGGAGCATAAACTTACTGTGTACTGGAGCATAAACATTGTGTTGTACTGGAGCATAAACTTACTGTGTACTGGAGCATAAACATTGTGTTGTACTGGAGCATAAACTTACTGTGTACTGGAGCATAAACATTGTGTTGTACTGGAGCATAAACTTACTGTGTACTGGAGCATAAACATTGTGTTGTACTGGAGCATAAACTTACTGTTGTACTGGAGCATAAACATTGTGTTGTACTGGAGCATAAATTTACTGTTGTACTGGAGCATAAACTTACTGTTGTACTGGAGCATTAACATTGTGTAGTACTGGGACAGAAACAGTGTTGCACTGTGGCAGAAACAGTGTTGAACTGAAACAAAAAGTGTTTTTCAGGGGCAGAAACAGTGTTGTACTGGAACAGAAATAGTATTGTACTTAAGCAAAAAGAGTGTTGTACTGGAACAGAAACAGTGTTGAACTGGTCCAGAAACAAAGCCGCATGCCAAACCAAGAAGTGAATCACGTGAAGAGTGTTACAAATAGATGAAGCTGTTCAGTTTTGAGAAGCGAAGAAAACGTTGTTGCAGTACATATACATGGTCAAATATACTAATAAAGGTAATGTAAGTCTTGATTCAGACAAGTACTGTGGTAAGTAATTCCCTGCATAACAGTGGAAAGCTGCCTCTTCCTACCGCCCTCAACACCACCATGCTACGATACCTCCTCTACAACATCACAACCTCCAGCTAGACGTCTGGAAAACTCCACCACGGACCCTCTACCATGTCCCGAGAGCCCAACACGCCAGGTGTGTGCCAGTGACTTGCTCGTCTCGAGCGTTTGCCCCGCTCCTGTGCCAGGTAAGTCTACTACGGGCTCACCATAGCCCGTGCTACTTGGAACTTTTTGTTCCAAGTAGCTGAATCCTAAACAACAATAACAACGACTCCAGCAACTGTTTACAACTTTGACCCAAATATTAGAGTAACAAGGATATCGCTAATAACCGAACTCAATTGCGGGCTCACCATAGCCCGTGCTACATGGACATTTCGTTCTGAGTAGCTAAATCTAAAACAACAACAACCCAGCAACCAGAGTACTCCTGGAGTCTGGCCCTAGCTTCGGTAGGGGACAGACGTGTTGCATCGGCGCTCCAGCAGTTGGTGTTGTTTGCCAGTTTCGGCCGGTTGGGGGCGGGTGTGTCTCTGCTCGCCTGTGCTGACGTGGCGTTACGATGGGGTCCCTCTACCCCCTGTCGTCCGGGCTCAGTCTGTTGGACTAGAGTTCTCTGTGCGGGCTGGGTACCCGGAGATTGCGCTGGCTTGTGAGGTGCTCTCTGTCCCTGTGTTTGAGATTTACGGGGTCGAGTTGGTTACGGCCCGTAGGGCGATTGTGAAGTTCACCGAGGAGGTGGTGTACCGTGATTTTCTCCGGCGATACGAGGGGCGGATATTACCCCTGCCGGATGGTGCGGGCACTGTCACCCTCTCTGACAGAAGTGGTGCACTTACTTACATCAGTGTGCATGGGGCTCCCTTGGAGTTTCCAGAGGCTCTGCTACGGCGGTATTTCGGCCGGTTTGGCGCGGTAGTGTGAGGGTGAACGTGGTGTCTTCTAGTCCTCTTAAGGGTGTGAGGTCTAACATTCGCACCCTGGGCATGAGACTCCGGGCGGATATTCCGTTCTCTGTGCGCCTTATGGGGTATAACGTTCGGGTGTTTTACGCCCGCCAGCCGCGGACGTGTTATCGTTGTGGTCTTTTGGGCCATCAGGCTGCTGCCTGTTCTGCGCCAGCCGTTGCACCAGTGAATCTCTTCAGTGAGGAGGATTTTCCGCCACTTCCTGTGGGGGATGATTCGGTGGATGTGGACGTCTCTTCGGCTGAGGGGGTGCCCTCTGTTTCAGCTGTTGCTCCGCCTGTTGTTATAGCTTCTCCTCCGGTGGTTGTGTCCTCCCCTGGTGCTCCGCCGGTTCCGGCTGGTGTTCCTGAGCTTCTTCCATCTGCCGTTCCTGAGCCTCTTCCGTCTGCCGGCTGCTCGGGCCCCTCGTCTTCCGGTTCTTCCTCTGCTGCGTCTGTCCTGGTCCCTGCACCCTCACCGTCTGTGCTGGGTGCTGGGGTGGCTGCGGTGCCTCCTGCTGTGTGTGGTCCGGTTAACCCTGTGGTAGAGGCTGCTGCCGTTCTGCGACGGGCGTCGGTTCGCCCGGTTCGTGAGGCCCGTGGTTCTGGGTTCGCCTCCGGCTGTGAGGATGTGCGGCCAGTGCCCAAGCGTTCCAGGCGTTCTTCTACTGCTTGGGCTGATGCGGAGGACTACGACGCAGATGGAACTTCGGGAGATGATGTGGCGATTCCGGGTGCTTCGCGTTCTACGACGCTGGTGGTGGCTGACGTCCATGTGTCTGCTGTTGACGAAGGTTGTGCGTCTGATTTACCTCCTGTTCTTTCTCCTGCAGAAGGTTCTACGCAGTGGGAGGTGGTTGCTCCTACAGACGTGGGTGGTGTGGGTTCTGGTGCGAGCCGAGGCATCAAGCTGGTGCTGAAGAAGGATGCCAGGCGTGGGGGGTCCCAGCAGGTACAACGTTCGGTGGTTGACGCGGGGCCCTGTGAGGCAGACGAGGAGGCTCCCAGTGCGCTGCCCATTGCCCGGCCTCATGGGAAGGAGCCTCTCCCTCTTATCTTGGCCTCCGGGGTGGCGAATGATGCTGACCATCCTTTGTGTTTTGACATTGATGTCCGTGTGCGTCCTGTTTCGTGGTGCCCTACTACCATCTGGATTCGACGGGTTCGATGTTTTATTGTGGGTGTGCCGGAGTTAATGCCCGATCCTCGTACGATCCGTAATGACCCTGTTTCGGAGGACATTGTTACTTTGGGAGGCGTATTGCAATCGGTTCCCGGCGGCGGAGTGGCCGGAAAAGTATGAGACATTTTAGTGGTCTGTGTGCTTGCTGTGTGTTTGGTGTGTGCTTGGACCTGTGGTTTGTTTGCAATGTGTTGTACCTATTGTGCGCCCTTCAGGCCGGTGTTATGTTTGTTCTCATGACCGTTGTTTTGATGTATTTATCATTGTTTGTTTTTGTTGTCGGCCCTTCAGGCCGGTGTTTAGTGTCTTTGTATAAATTTGTATTGATTTGTTTTGTGCTGTAGTGTCTTGTTTTGTTTCTTGATGTACTTTGTTATTTTATTCTCGGTCCTTCCGGCCAGTGCATGTATGTTGTTGTGTTGTGCCTGTTTTGTTTTCAGGTGTGCGTGTTTTGCTTGTTTATTGTTATTGTTTGTTTTGGCCTCGCCTTTTGTTTACGGGGCGGATGGCTTGGTGTGTGTGTTTTCTTACTGTATTGTTCTTATATTGTTTTACCTGTTGTACGTGTTTGTTCTTTATGTTTTATTTGGAAAGTATCGTGTTTGTCCTATTATGTTTCATGTTATGCCTCTTGATGTATGTTTTGTTTTTCTGGAGGTTTTGTTTTGTGATGTTACTGTGATTGCTAGTTTGCCATTGTATTCTGTTTTGTGCTTTGATGTATGCTGTAATTTTTCATGTTTTTCTTGTGTAATGTGTTTTGTTGTGCTATGCTGTCGGCCCTTCTGGCCGGTGGTCTATTGTTTTCCTTTATGTATTCTGTATTGTTTTTATTGCATTTAAATTGCATGCTTTGCATGTAAAAAAAAAAAAGAGTACTCCTGGTGCTCTTTCGTATTTTACACGTCTCCTTTTTCACTCAATGTGGTCTTGCTACGATGCGTGACGGTGAACGTGCAGCCTATTGTACATAGTGTATAGTCACCCCTTAATGTTTTCTAATGTAACGTAAATATTAAGTGTGTTTATCTTTGTGTGTATGCCAAATTTTCAGGTTTTATTATTTTGTTATGTTTATTATTATATGTAAAGAATTTACTTATTTATATTTGTTTTCTTCTGCGCCTACCACACTGCAAAGGACTTTAGCAATTTATTGACTTTGTTTACCTTTTTGGTTTTAATGTGCGATAGGCAAGCTACAGCTGCCTGGTAGTTACAATACGTCACAACTGTAATATTGATCAGAGTTTAGCGTGTGACAATGGTTATAAAATTATATACAAATGACTTGAGACAAGATAATTAAAACGATTTTACTTAAGGTCGTAAGCACATTCAAACGCTTAACATATTAGCGGTTTATAGCATTATTATATTTACACTCTGATTAGACAGATTGTTTGTGCAAATGCGCGCCTAACTTAGTTTGTACCATCATAAGCCATTGCTAAACAAACAACCTACATGTAATTTACTACAAAAAATATAGCTATGAGCTATACTTGTTATATAGTATAGTGTTGTATACATAAATATACAGTGTTTAACTGTACTGCAGTACTTCAACACAGTACAGCAAATAGTATAGTTATATGCTACATAAAAGTAACTTCCATTTTAATACTTTGTAAAAAGTGTAATGCTTTGAATGGAGTCGAGTAAAGACCAACATGATCAAAGTGTGGAAGAGAAGATGTTTATTAAATATTTATTCTCTGAGGAAGTTTATTTAAAAAGGATGCAAAGTTTAGATTTAGAAGAGAAATAACAAAGAGGGCTATATATCATAAGTTCAGGGAGAGGTTGAACGAGTACACGAGTGAGAACAAATGCCTATAAACTAGAATTGATTCGTTGGGCAGTGGTAGTTTACAACCTTCATTTATTACTACGTTCGTATGGAGATGTATATTATGGAAGGTGTCTATAACGAACATCAGGTTTTATTCAGTTGAATATCCACATAAACAGTCTTGTGGGAAGCAGATTTGTATCACTTCATAATTCAAACATAAATGTGAACATTTCCCTATTCCTCACCAGTGATAGACAACATTGGGAGGATAGACCAAATGCAAAACACCTTCCCCACTTTCTTTCATTGCAGGAAAATGATGTAAGCACTAAAATGGGATCTCTGAAGAAGCAGATGGTGACAATGGACTTAATTACAGCCACCAAGGCAAACATTGCAGGCCATCTTGCTGTCGCTGCCACCAGGAACGTCGCCCTCTTTTACCTCAACTATTACAAGACAAACGTAATTCTCCGCTGTTCATGTCTGACAGGGTGTTCGTCAGGCCAACTAAAGAATAGATATTTGAATGACTGCCTATTTGTCTAGATAGGCATCAATGGATGTATATTTGCTGGTTGTTTGGCAGGGTTGAGTTGAGAATGACTGGCTGTTTGACTTGTTGCTTGGTAGATGGGTATATGTATCTATGACTGACTGTTTGACCGCATGATATATATCTGTAAAATTGGCTGTTTGGCAAGTTGATTTTAGGATGGTTATCTGTTTCGCTGAATGATTTGTTGGGGTGAAACTTTAATGACTTGCTGATTAACTGGATAATTTGGATTGGATATATGAATGGCAGGGTAATAACAGAATACCTATCCCTAATTTGGCAGTTTGGCTGGTTAATTGCAGGATGAATATCACTGCCTGGCTCTTAGGCTCTGAGTGAGCGTGCTTGCACACACGCGTTCAGACACGCCAGTGTCTCTCACTTATAAAAAGTTGTTTCTAACATATCTGTTAGATATTTGAGCTTCAACCTTCCATCTATTTCTCATCATTCTGTTGTTTCTAGTTTTGAACAATGCTGTCAATTGAACAATTGGAAGAGTATCACCAACTGGAATTGGCAATACTCTGCCAATCTTCTCAAAATCGTATATGTAGTTATAATATCCAACCTTTCTCGTCTCTCCTTCTGCGTGATTAGATCCAGTTCCCTCGGTCTTTACTCATAGTTGAACTCCTTCATCTCCGAACCGAACCTCCTTGCATATCTTTGGTTCTCTGTAATTCTGATTTGTCCTTTTCAGGCGAGGTATCCATGCCAGAGATGTATATTCAAGCGTGAGTCTCACGTAGCATGTGTACGGATACTAAAAATGTTTCTTTTAAGTTTGTGAAGTATACACGAAGGATGGACAGATTATCATATGATGCAATAATTTTATAAGGAGTGCTTCTGGCATTAGATATGCGGTGATATGTACTTCCAGTTCTTTATTTTCTTCTGATGCAAGAGCCTGTCTCTCCTTTTAGCTATACTGCTGATCAACTTTCATATCCAATCCATAAAACTTAGCATTTTCTTTTTCTAGCATTTTTTTTCTAGCAACCAGTTTTCAAATCACTTCTGAAGTGTGCCAGATACATTTGCAAGGTACAAAAGTTTTCATTCTCTTGCCTCTTCCCATTAGTTTTATATCACCAGTCAACACTAATCTGAAGGAGCTAATTTCCTGTTAGGTCGTTGAC
Source organism: Procambarus clarkii (assembly GCF_040958095.1). Lineage (NCBI taxonomy): Eukaryota > Metazoa > Arthropoda > Malacostraca > Decapoda > Cambaridae > Procambarus > Procambarus clarkii. Next base: position 5,875,132 of record NC_091202.1, on the reverse strand, counting down.
ATATATTTAAAAGAGGAGAGGCCACAAAACCTACCTTTGTAGCACTCCACTCGTAATCTCTTTACACTCTGATGTCTCCGTTTGTACTTTAACCCTTTGCTTCCCTAATGTAGTAGATGTAACTTGCTTCCCCCAGATACATTGTGTTTTTTTCTAATGCACTTTAGGACCCTTCCTATTACACAAGCCTTCTTCTCTTTCTTGAATAGGGAAGTAGGCTAGTGTATTTGGATGAGTCTCTTCCTTGGATATCTTGGAAATATTCCAAGATTCCAAGTATCTTGGAATCTTCCCATCCTTCTTTCGCTTGTTTGTTTTTCGTCATTTTATTCTGGAGCTCTGAGATCTCTATCAAGCAGTATTTTCGTTTGCTAAAACCATGAAGTTGTTCTAAGGCAAAATTTAGCTGCTCTAAATATTTTTTTACCAGCTTCAGATCACTCTCTTTAATAACCTGAAGAAGATACCTTGTAGTGATCCAGGGGCCAGATTCACGAAAGCACTTACGAACGTGTACATCTTTCCTCAATGTTTGAAGGCTTTGGTTAAATTTATTAAACAGTTTACAAGCATGAAAACTTCCCGTTCAACTGTTGTTATTGTTATAAATAGCCTCCTGGTGTTTCGGAGCTCATTAACTGTTTAATAAATGGAAACAAAGCCGCCAAAGATTGAGAAAAGAAGTATAGGTTCGTAAGTGCTTCCGTGAATCTTGCCTCAGGTCTTTAGTGTAATGGTTCTTATCGTCCTACTTTCTTCCTGTGTGAGTGTTGTGGGAAGGAGGTTTACTTTCGGCTTTTAAGTCCCTACTCACAACTATCAATAAACTGGTGTACAGGTTCCTGAACCTATTGTGGGTCAATCAAAATTTTTCAGACGAGACTCAAGAGTCGCTTCAGTCTACCTCCAGACATTACTGAAGAGTCTACCTCCATCACATTTCTTCCAAATGCATTATAATTGTTAATTAATCGGACATAGAAAAAAGTTCTAATGTCAATGAGGCTCAGTTGGGTACTAAGTTTCCACCAATAATCATGTCAGCCATAACAATTCTATCTTCCAGTAACATGAGATTAATTCCAGTAGCCTGTCCTCGTAGCTCATACCTTAGCTAGGGGATTAGTCTGGTGGCATACCTCTGAACTTTCACAAACATCCTCTTGCGTTAGACTAGATATGGACTACATGATGGAGCCGCATACTGTAGCATTGGTCTGATATATATGATTCCTTACACAAGCTTCTGAAAGCAATTCACATGTTGGCCAATCTAGCATACGATGTTCATAATATCCTTTTGTGTACTCACCTATTTGTGCCTCCTAGATCGAGCATTAGCTCTTGAACCCTTTCTTTCTAACCGTCGGCTGTTTAAAGCAATGACTCATGTCTTATTTCCTCATCATATCTACTTATAAAATTATGAATAAAATTTGCTTCTACAACTTGCTCCTTTAGTTCATTTCATTTAACAACTACTCTTAAGCTAAATGAAAACTTTCCAACATCTCTATGACTTATCTGTGTCAAGCTTCCACCCATACCCCGTCGTTCTCTTGGTATTCAATTTGAACATTTAATTTATTTCCATTATGTCAATCCCCCTAAGTATTTTAAACGACTTTGCCGTATCTCCCTTCTCTCTCCTTTTTTCTAACGTCGTTTGGTTGAGTCTTTTAGTCACTGTTCATATCCCATCCCTGGAAATTCTGGGAAAAGCCTCGTCGTAAACTTCTGAACATTTTCCAGTTTTCTAATGTGTCTCTCCAGGTGGGGCTCCATGATTTGGACGGCATACTCTACGACTGGTCTCACATAGGCAGTGTAAAATCCTTCATATGGCCCCTTACCTGGTTCCTGAACACTGTTCTAACTTTTGCTTGCATAGAGTATGCTACTGACAATATCATGTTTATATGTACCTCTGGAGTTAAATTTGGTGTTACGTCCACTCAAAGGTCTCTTTCTCGAGTTGTAACAGGTACGCAGTTTTCCTTCAGTGTGTCATGACAGTACCTTATGTGATAATTAAATTATCACATAAGAAACTATCATAAAGGAACTATCATATAAGAAACCTAATGAAACTGCAAGAGTAGAGATCCATTTATTTCTTGCGCCAATTATATGTATCAATAAGTATAAACTTTATTTATTAGCAACATTCGGTAACAATCATATAAGGAACAAGATGAGCCCGTAGCAAACTGTGTGCCAGAGTATTCATGTGATCAGTTGACTATGATCTTCCATGTATCAGCCTGTTGAGAGAAAATGTTCCTGATATTAGTCAGCCTTGGAATAAAGGATTGCTGATGGAGTGATGTTCTTGAAAAAGGCACTTCCAGCATGAGACTATTGAAGGTTGAGAGCCTAATGTTACAGATGCCAACTATTGGTTGTCCACGGAGTTGGGCCAGATACGGAAATTGGCTTGGAGAATGTTGGACTTGAACATAACAGTATGACCACCAAGGTCACGACGATATTGCAAGCTCTGATGTATAGACCGTTCCACCAGACTTCATCAAGACTAGAGATGAGGTTTCTTGCATGGCTCTCCACTTTGTTCAAACGTTTGATGAATGATGGGGGGCGGGCAAAGGAGGTTGTACAGCTTATATGAGAGCAAACTTGTTCTTCATATAAGGATTCAAAGACCTTGTTGTCAAATAGGTGTGAGATACACTGTATCTCACACCTATTTGTTTGTATATCTCTATTTGTATCTCATAAGTCAGATTCCCGGCTGCCTTTTCGGCTAGATTAAGCACGTGGCTCTTCATTGTCGTTGAAGAGTCGAACTTCGTTCCCAAAATGTCCACTTTACCTGTGAACTATAGGGTTTTACCACCCATTTGAAAATCTGTCCGATTTGCAAGTGCAGTCTAGTTATCATTATATCTTGTGTTTTCTCCGCCGCAAATGTGACCTGCCATCTCCTGCCCCAGATAGAAATCGCTGAATGCTGGTGACTGATGACTCTTGCAGCAGTTGGCATTTCTTCCTTTCTGTATGTAATGGTTAGAGTGCAGTCATCAGCATTGGCTTGAGCTTCATGAATGATATGAAGTACATCGTAGAAATAAACATCCCACAGCAGAGGGCCAAGCACACTATGTTGTCGAACGCTGGCACCAATTGAGAGGCTTTTGGATTCTGCTCCATTGAAGATTTCTCTTAGAGTCCATACTTAAAGGTATTCTTTTAATAACTCTAAAATAGAGCCTGAGATGCCTAGTGCTTGAAGCTTCACTACTAATTTAGAGTAGAGTGTCAGAACCAATCTAAGGTTCCTGCTATGTCTAGAGCAACAACACAGCTGTTCTTGGTCTCTTCCAGTGATTGATGCCATTTAGTGGATAGATTTAGCAAGATATCAGCAGCAGATCGGCCTTTTCTAAAACTAGAAAAGCTCTCTCGCACTCTCACACTCTCTCTCTCTCTCTCTCTCACACTCTCTCTCTCTCTCACTCTCTCTCTCTCTCTCTCTCTCTCTCTCACACTCTCTCACTCTCTCTCTCTCTCTCTCTCTCTCTCTCTCTCTCTCTCTCTCTCTCTCTCTCTCTCTCTCTCTCTGTTGATCACATATTACCCGATGATGATAAACAAAAATTGTAATTTGCTGAAAGACTGTGGGAACATCTCCCAGCAAGAATTTATTTATTTAATTTATTATTTAAATTATTTACTTTATTAAGTTATTTTAATTTATTACATTAGTTCAAACATATTTATTTTTAATTTAACTGGACTGAATTTTCTTAGTGGGCAGAGTTTTCTTAGTGGGCTGAATTTTCTTAGTAGACTGTATGATTCTATTTATCCTGCTATGAGCCTCCCTTCACAAGCTTGGTTTTTTTAATTATATAGTCCATCAATCGAAATTAATCGATTAATGGAAATTTACTAAAAATTGTTTGACTACAATGATTAGTATTACAACTAAACACAGCTTAGCTGTTATGTAGAATGTAGCCTGGTAATAGGCAATGGACACACTTCCGTATGCTGAAACTCGTAGGGTTAGGCCCTAATGGCGACTTGGGATGACTCGTGTTGCACCAGGATTAATAATGTAATTTCTCCTTCCCCTTGGACTTCACCTGCCGGTTAATTCAACCTGCTCTCGCACAAGACAGCACATATGTGACTTAATGCTTATAGTCACTTTTTTCTAATAAATAAGTATATATGTGACATTCCAAGCCATATTTTTTTCATGGCACTAACTTTTTCTCACAGTTTTGTTAAAGAATGGAGATTTTATACAAAATTTGACAATCTCCTGAGTTATTTTACAATATATTTATATATTTTAGTTTTGTTTTATTATTTTTATAAAACTGTAATATCAGTATAGGTATAGGTTTAGTACTAATTGTAAAATCTTAACATACTAAGAAGGTAAGGTTAGGTTGTTGTTTTCTATTCATCTTTTCAAGGTAAACTCAAATATTCACAATAAATTAGTATGTCACATTTGCACTTACTCATAAGCAAGATATTGACTATAAGCAACTGCGAGAACGGGTTGGATAATTACAGAGTAGAAACTGTAACTAATATATTTGGCATATAGAAGAAAATATATTATTTATGAATGAAATAAGGTTCACTGTTCCGGGTGACTCTTCCGCATTATAACCAATTAACACAATATACTAAATAGTGGTCACTGCTACATATACTGTTTTGTTAACCGGTTATAGATTACTTCTCAATGCTAGCAAGCTCATCCGAGGAGCGGAGAGTCTGTGGTTCTATTGTTGTGAGACTCGCCAGAAGTTTCTTTATGAGATTATGTACGTGTCGACTAGCCGGGCGAGCTTGTCTCTCTAATATGGCGTCTCCTCTTCCTCTCCGGCGAGTGACGAGTCTTTCGCCTGGCTCAGTTTCCACCATTTACGGTCAAAGGGACGAAGGAGCTTGTTTTCTATATAATTGAGGTAAATCCAGTCCTGGAGAATACTTTTTTATTCTATTTGATTCCCAGACTGGTGATATAAAGATTATATAAGGTATGTATTATAAATAAATAGACTCAGGCAAATATCCCATTCTCTATGAGAAGCCCCAAAGACGGAGTTTCTTTGAATGATTCACTTAGGTATATTAGTAGTTACTTAGTGTTAGTATTTGCCTAATATGATTGCGTTTGCTTGGTATGCTAGGAATTAGTATTTAGTGTCGGAATTTCCGACAGGGATTAATGATTCTAGGATTTTGCCAGTAATGGTGAGCAGTGACACTGGTCTGTAGTTAACTTAACAACCACTAAACGGGTCTTCTTTTTGTGTATTGGAACAACATCTAAACTCTCTCTCTCTCTCTCTCTAATTTTCTCTCTCTCTCTCTCTCTCTAATTTTCTCTCTCTCTCTCTCTCTCTCTAATTTTCTCTCTCTCTCTCTCTCTCTCTTCTCTCTCTCTCTCTCTCTCTCTCTCTCTCTCTCTCTCTCTCTCTCTCTCTCTCTCTCTCTCTCTCTCTCTCTCTCTCTCTCTCTCTCATTTTTTATTTTTGTCGCATTGGTTGTTGAAGAAGTAAACTGTGATACTTTTCATCATATTGCAGCTTGGCGACTGTGTGATTTATGTGATGTCTGAGAGGATATTGGGCGCCAGTCCCATTGTGCTCCAAATGCCTAAAGGTTCTCCATTCAAGAAAAAAATTAATCGAGCGTAAGTCCTCTGACATTCAGTAATTATTGTCATGTTATATCGAACCTACTTGGAATTTCTTAAGCCTTATGATCATTAAACGATGCAGAATATCCCTCTCGATGAGCATTCATAAAGTTAACATTTGACAAACATCACCCTGATGTCATTATCCACATGCAACTCCACTCTGATACAATAACAGTCACATGATTCTACCCTACTGCCATACACATAACCAGACTTCAGCCTGTTATCATAATAAATATCAAACTTTACCCTGCTTCCATAATAATAATAATCAAACTTCACTCTGCTGCTATCAGCCTTCACACTGATGACTTAATAACCATAAAATTAAACCCTATTATCATAATAATCATCGAACTATATCCTTGTTTCCTAATAATCATCAAAAGTCACCCTGTTGCTATAAAACTACCAAATTTCCCCCTTGCTGAAATAATAACGATCGAACTTCACCCTGCTGCCATAATAATCATGAAAGTATATCTTGATGTTATATTAATCATCGAACTTCACTCTGCTGAATTAATAAACATTAATCTTCACACCTGTTGCCACAATAATCATCAAACAACACCCTGTTGTCACAAAAGTAATGAAAATTCACCCTACAGGCATCATAAATCATCAAAGTTCACCGTATTGCTATACTAATCATCAAATTTCATCCTGCTGCCATAGTAATCATCAAACTTTACCATGCCACCATAATAATCATCACACTACAACCTGCTGCCTTAATTATTATCAAACGTCACCCTATTGATATAATAATCAAACTACACCCTTTTATCGTTATCCTCAATTTTCACCTATCTCGCATCAAAATCATCAAGCAGCACCTGCTATCATACTACTCATCGAAATTCATAGTCATCGAACTAAATAATAATAATCATCGACCATTCTGTCGTAAAAACCAACAATCAACACCCTGCTGCGATAATAATACACAAACGACCTCCAACTACTGTCATAATCATCAAACTACACCTTGCTATCATAATAATCATCAGACTATCATAATAATCATCAAACATAACCATGCTGCCATAATAAACATCAGACATCACCAAGTTGCAATAATAAACGCCAAACATCACTATGCTGCCATAATAATCATCAAACATCATTATGTTGCCACAATAACCATCAAACATCATTATGTTGCCACAATAATCATCAAACATCATTATGTTGCCACAATAATCATCAAACATCACTATGCAGCCATAATAATCATCAAACATCATTATGTTGCCATAATAATCATCAAACATAACCATGCTGCCATAATAATCATCAAACATCAGTATGCAGCCATAATAATCATCAAACATCATTATGTTGCCATAATAATCATCAAACATAACCATGCTGCCATAATAATCATCAAACATCACTATGCAGCCATAATAATGATCAAACATCACCTTGCTATGATGCGCCCGACAGGCTGGGTGGACAGCGCTTCGGATTCGTAATTCTGAGGTTCCGGGTTCGTAGTCCCTCGTAGTAGACAAATGGGCAAAATGTTTCTTTCGCCATGACTCCTCTGTTCACCTAGCAGTAAATAGGTACCTGGGAGTTAGACAGCTGCTACGGGCTGCTTCCTGGGGGTGTGTAACGAAAAGGAGGCCTGGTCGAGGACCGGCTGCGGGGACGCTAAGACCCGAAATCATCTCAAGATAACCTCAAGAAGAAGTTGCTGCCATGATAATAATCAAACTTCAATCTGTTGCCATAATACCCATCACACTTCACATTGCTGCCATAATAACCATCAAAATACTTGCTGCTGCCACGCAAATAAGCAAACTTCACCCAGCTGCCATAATTACATCAGTCTTCACTCAGCTGCCATGGTTACATCAGTCTTCACCCAGCTGCCATGATTACATCAGTCTTCACACTGTTGCCATGATTACATCAGTCTTCACTCAGCTGCCATAATTACATCAGTCTTCACACTGTTGCCATGGTTACATCAGTCTTCACACTGTTGCCATGATTACATCAGTCTTCACTCAGCTGCCATGATTACATCAGTCTTCACATTGTTGCCATGATTACACCAGTCTTCACCCTGGTGCTATAATTACTATTACGATTTGCTTCCATAATAACCATTAAGCTAACCACTGCTGCTATAATAATCATTAAGCTAATCACTGCTGCCATAATAATCATTAAGATAATACTTGCTGCCATATTAATAATTTAATCTTGCAACCATAATAGTCCGCAAGTCCCTGCTTCCTTAATGATTATCAAACCAAACCCTGCTGTCATAATTATCATCCAACTAAACAGAATAATAATCAAACATTGCTCTGATTTCATAATAATGATCAGACATCAGCCGGCTGTTATTATTATAATCAACTTCACATTGTTGCCATAATAACCATCGGTCATCACCACGCGGAAAATAATAATCAAACCTCACTCCATGCTGTAATAATCATCAAAGTATACTCTGGTGACATTGTAGTAATCAAACTTCACCCGAATGGCATAATAATCTTTAAACTACGACCTACTACAACCTCCTGCCATAATTACATACGTTTTCATCCCGCTGCCATAACAATATCAGTCTACACGGTGATGGCATAATAATCATAAATATTTATCAAACTAAATCCTGCTTCCATAATAATCATCAAATTAATCCCTGTTGCCATAATAATTACTAAACGAAATCCTGCACCCATAATAATCATCAAACTAAACCATGTTGCCAAAACAATCACCAAATTAGACTCTTCAACCTTAATAACACTCAAACATTGGCCTGCTATCATAATAATCATGAAACTTCACTCTGCTGCCTTTATAATAATAAAACTTCACCCTGCTGCATACTGACCATCAATCATCCCACTGCAGCCATAACATGCATCAAACTTTACCCTAATGGTAAAATAATCTTCAAACTACACCCTGCAGCCATTGTAATCATCAAACTCTCCCCAATAATAATCATGAAACTGCCCTAATAATCATTAAATGTCATCCCTGCTTGAATCAGGATGAAGACTGTAAGTGAAATTTTGTAGTAATTGATGTAGTTACATCAGTCTTCAACATTGTTAATTTAAATTAATCTTCACCATGCTGCCTTAATTACATGTCTTCACTTTCTGGCATAATAATCATCAAACGACACCCTGCTGCTCCACGAATCATCTAACGTCTCCCTGCTGTCATAATCATCAAACTGCTTGGTGCTCTCATAACAATCATCAGACTACATGCCGCTGCAATAATAATTATCAAACATCACCCAGCTGTCAAATAATCAAACTAAACCCTGCTTCCATTAAAATTATCAAACTAAACCGTGATGCCATACTAATCTATAAACTAAATCTTGCTGACATAATAATTATCAAAATAAATCCTGCTTTCATAATAACCAACAAACTAAATAATGATGTGATAAAAAACATCAAACATCACCCTGTTGACATAATAATCATCAAACTAATTCCTGCTTCAATAAAAATCAACACATTAAACCATGCACTGATAATAATTACTAAACTAAATCCTTCTGCCATAATAATTAATATACTAAATCACTCTGTCAAAATAATTACCAAACTAAACAATGATGCTATACTATTTACTATACTAAATCCATCGACCATAATATTCATCAACCCCCCCCCCCCCTTTCTGCTGCCGCAGTAACTATTAATCCTTGTCTGCTTGAATAATAACCATCACACCTCTCCCCAGTATTATAATAATCACCAAACTACACCCCTGTTACCAATGTAATCATCACACTACACCTTTCTGCCATAATAATTGCCAGTCTTCACCCTACTGGCATAATTACATCATCTTCATCCTGCTGGTATAATGCTCATCAAACATCTCCCTGCTGAAATAATAATCACCGAACTAAACCATGATTAAATAATACTTACCTTCTAAACACTAAATCCTTCTGCCATAATAATCATCGAACAAAACCCTTTTGCCATAATAATTATCAACCTCAACCCTCAGCCATAATAATTAATAATAATTAATTGTGTCGGGGAAAGGAAGCCAGGTTATACATGCGATAAATGTTAGTCTTATACCGAGGTTTCTCCCCCCCTCTCTCATGGCTGAATTACTGAACCCGCCCAGGATGCAACTCCACAACACGCTGACTAACTCCTAGGCACCTATTTACTGCTAGGTGGACAGATGCATGAGGTGAAAGGAAACTCCCTTAACCATTTTTGTGCCATATTATTTTATCAGACTTAACCCTCCGTCCTTAATAATCATCAAACTGAACCATATTTCCCTAATAATAATCAAACTAAATCATGCTTCCGTAATAATTACCAAAGTAACCCTTTTATCATAATAATCATCAAAGTAACCCTTTTATCATAATAATCGTCAAAGTAAATCCTCATTCTACAATAAATATCAAATTAAATATTGCTACCACAATAATCATCAAACATCATCCAGCTGCCATGATTATCATACGTCGCCCTGCGGACATGATAATAAATAAACTTAGCTTTGCTTGCTTGAAAATAATGAACCTTCATAATGTTGAAATAATAACCACCAATCTTCACATCAATGTTACAATGATCCTTAAACTTCACCTTGTTGCCATACTAATAATCCAACTTCACACTTCTACCATCATGAACATAAAACTACACCCTGCTGCCATAATAACCATCGAACTTTACCTTAATAATAAAATGATCATCAAACTACTTCCTGTTGCAATAATAATCATCATATTACACTCCCCTGGTATAATTACATCAGTCTTCACTCTGCTGTTATATTTACATCAGTCTTCACTCTGCTGTTATAATTACATCAGTCTGCACCCTTCTGACGTAATAATCATCAAACGATACCCTGTTTCCCTACTAATCATCAAACTAAACCTCATTTGCATAATAGTCATCAAATCAAATCCTGCTTGCATAATCATTATCAAACTCAATCCTAGTGCCATAATAATCATCAAAGAAAATCCAGATATCCCAAAACTTCAGCATATTTATTTTCCAAAATTTTAGTTTGGTATTATCAACTTTTCAGATGATTTATAACTCATGATGTCTGCGTGCAAATTTCACATGACTTCTTCTTACTCATAATTTTCATTTGTTACTATATCTGAGGGTGTAATTTTCTCCAACGACTGTAACTGCATGTAACAGTTCCGGTCCTGATGATGGTCTCTATGCAGGCTGTCAATTGACAGAAATTATATATGAGAGCAATCGCCAAGGTTGGCTGTATCTCAGGCAGAGACGGTGTGGCACCACACCATTCTCCAGACGATCACACAGGTATCTCCCGCCATTGGGTCGTTAGCCCTGCCGCTGGGCCGTTAGCCTTGCTGCGGTGCCTGAAAGCTTTTCTACAAAAATGTCTAAAATAAATAGTTCTTACTCCAATTTTAGGTTATTTAGTGTTGTAGCTTATAGGTTCTTGATACCCAAACCCAGTGCCCATTAATTAAACAAAATAAGTGCAGGAGCAGAACTTAAAGAAATGCTGACGAAAAGCCTCTGGCACTAATTATGGGTTTATTCCAAATACTTACTACTTAACTGGGAGCTTGAATTTGTGTTACTAATCAGATCATGCCAAAACTCTCCAAACTATACACATGAGGAATCGTTCCCATTACACTAGTATGAGGAGACACTGAGTCTCTACTCACTTCTATGGGTCACGTGAATTAACGGAACACTTTTGAACACCCCGACATTAACTGCAAATGACACATGCAGTAATCAAAAGGACATTGTTTAGAGTTCCAACAGGACATTCGAGCAATATATCATTCGAGCATTGACACCGTAATACACTTATCAATATATCGCTATACTTAAGCAAGTCCCTGGGACAATAGTAAACCACTGAATTAAACAAGTCACTGAGGCAATAATAAACCACTGAATTAAACACGTCACTGAGGCAATAATAAACCACTGAAATAAACACATTCTGAGACAATAATAAATCATTAAAATAAACACGAATATCTAAAACATTAATAAATCACTGCAATAACACGTCACTGAGACTTTAAAAGTGTAGTGCAAGTCAATAAGCTTATCCCTTGACTCAGGTCCAGAGCATTCCTACTCAGCTAAGCGTTCCGACACTTGTTAATCACCTCGATTGTTCTGCCCCTCATCTGTTGCAGGTGAAGGAGGTATACTTAACTGGTCAGTTAATCACTGAGATCACCACAAGGCAACTTAAAAAAATAGTATATGCATATATCGTACTTATAGTAGGCCCGGTCCTGACACATCCTCTCGAAATACTTATATCCGTAACAGATAGACAGTGACCATCACCTCAATCCTTCACTTTGTTCATGGATGTTTTAGATTCAACCCGATTCAACAGTCAGTTGCACGTGGTAGCGCTCACATGGATATATCTTTCTCCACAACAGCACTCACTATCACGACTTAGAATCAAACAAATTACACGTATCGTGATTCTGGGGACGAAAGGCAGTTAACATGAATGCAAAGGAGTGAGTAACCAACAAGAAGAGTTTGTGGATATTAATGGACACTAAATTGGCCGTGTTAATTACGATGTAGTCTCGTTCAAGGTCAGCTCCCAGGTCAAAATGAAGTTTGGTGTAGCTAAGTAAGTTTGCTAAGTAAGTGTCCCTTTGTCTAACGGTCTGGTAAACGAATCAACCAATAGCAAGCAAAAGGAGATGCCTAAAACAATGGCAATCCAGTACACAAGTCAACTTGGTCGCATGCTGTCATAGAAAAGTAATCACGGAGGTTAGAGACCTGACTTCCATGACTGTGTGAACTGACCATTCTCTTTTGGGTGCACAATACTGCTCTCTGACTCCCTCCCCCCACCTCCCTCTCTCTCTCTCTCTCTCTCTCTCTCTCTCTCTCTCTCTCTCTCTCTCTCTCTCTCTCTCTCTCTCTCTCTCTCTCTCTCTCTCTCTCTCTCTCTCTCTCTCTCTCTCTCTCTCTCTCAAACTGACTGACTCTCATTAGTTGGTGTTAACCTTGCTAAAAATTTCCAGCGACCCAGAAACATGTTACTACATATCTCACCGGCAGCTATCCTAACTCTCTACTCCTTTACCAGTTACCCGTCTCCTTTACCATAGACATTATATCTAAAATTCAATCGCCTAAAACCAAAGCTGAGAACAAAAATGACATACCATCTATGGTTTATAAGAGTGCTGCCCCTGCTCTTGCACTACCCATAGCTCTATTATTGAACATATCTCTAAAGTGTCATACTTTTCCTGATAGTCTTAAAAAAACAAGAGTGACGCTAGTTCATAAAGGAGGCGAGACAGCTGACATAAATAATTATAAACCAATATAAAATCTACCTATATTTTCAAAAATATTTTAAAAAATTATATACTAACAAATATATTCTCACTTTGTAAAACTCAACATATTAAGTCCCTGCCAGTTTGGATTCCGTTCCCAAAAGAGGACCAATGATGCCATTATTAGTCTGCTTAAAATAATCTTTACAGCCCTTGGCAAAAATAAGTTCCCAATTGGCCTCTTCATTGACCTGAGAAAGGCCTTTGAGACTGAAAACCATAAATATCTCTTACTTAAACTTCACCATTATGGTAAACGAGGCCTTGCTCGGAACTATATCCGTTCCTATCTCAGTGACAGACACCAATATAAAGCCATCAATAAAATAACCTCCCCCACTCTACCACTAATAGTAGGAGTGCCACAGGGCAGTATTTTAGGACCTCTTCTATTTCTTATATATACCAATTACTTGCCAAATGTTTCTAACATTCCTAAACCTGTACTATATGCTGACGATACTACCTTCATCTATTCTCACCTTAACCCCCACAAACTAAATAATAGTGTCAATGATGAATTAAAAAAAAGTCCACTTATGGATTTTAACCAACAAACTCACACTAAATATAGAAAAGGCTTACTACATTTTATTTGGTAATAAATCATCACGTAAAATTCAACTTCAGATAGACAACGTTAACATTAGCAATAAAAATATAGACCTATAATATAGGTCATTGGCCTATATATAGACAAGGGACTGAACTTCAGCTCCCACAAACAACACATAGTCAGAAAAGTCTATAAAACGGCCAGTACAATTGTTAAAATCAGATAATATGTTCCCCATTCTGCACTCCTCTCATTAAACTAGGCGCTAATATATCCCTATCTTACATACGGAATCTGCGCATGGGGGTTCAACCACTGCAAATTATCTCAAGTCCAACATTACTCAGCAAAAATCTGCTATCAGAACTATAACAAACTCCGTCTTCAAACAACACACAATCCCTCTGTTTAAGTCCCTTAACATGCTAAGACATACATTCTCTCCGCACATTCTCATGTGCTACTTACATGTACAAAATCTTGTTCCTAAATGCCAATCCTGATCTGAAACCTTGCCTTGATAAGTGTAATAGAATCCATGAGCACTATACCAGAAATAAGTATATCTCTAATATTCCCAGATTGAAACAAAATCTGTGAAAACACTCCATGCAATTAAAAGGACCCAGTCTATGGAACTCACTCTCTGATGAATTAAACAATTATCCAACCTATGTCTTATTCAAACGTTAAATAAAAATATACATAATTTCATTCCTCATAGTTTCCTACCTTGTGGTTCAAACTCACACTGTGTCTTGTTCTAGCCACTTCCTCAGTATTAGTTCTTTAGACATTTTCTTACCAGTATAATCACCTCGGTAAATTTATATTGTAGGTATTCGTTGATATTAATTAAATCTTGCTATAATGTACCTTTTTATCTTCCCTAATATGTTAGATTAATGATCTCCCCGAAACGCTATGCGTGTTAGTGGCTTTGAAAGAATGTACAAAAACCAATGTTATGTAATCTCACTAACCCACTGTTCCTTCTTGTGAATAAATTATTATAAATTATTATTATTATTATTATTATTATTATTATTATTATTATTATTATTATTATTATTATTATTGTTATTATTATTATCATTATTTTTATTATTATTATTATTATTATTATTATTATTATTATTATTATTATAGATTGCACAACGCCGAGTTCCAATGACGACTTGTATAATCCACTAGTTTATCGGAGACTGGGAATGTAACGACTCCTGGAATATCATGGGCGTAGCCAGCCGTAGATCTAGCCATAATAACCAACTTGGCAGAACTAGGTCCCAGACGAGAGGATTCTGGACTATGCACCAATGCAGTGAGATTCCATCCTGAATTACATTACATATCATCATGCACTCACTTGCAAGATGTACTAACTTGCACAACTTAAGGGGCCATGGTAAACGAAAATCCGATGAAAAATGGAATATTTACGAAAAATTACGAAAAATACTACAACGTTCTGGCAACACTGTGGTCCAAACCGTTTAATGATATCTTGAAAAATAACGTGATTAGAGTCAAATTTCCCGCTGCAACTTTCGTGAATCTGGTCCTCGCGCCGTGAGTACGCCGCGGGGTATTGTATCTTACGTTGTAGATGTCTTATTTTTCGTAATAGCGTTGAAAATAACATGTTATGCATAAAATGAATATAAACCCACACAAATGGCAACACTCTATTGTCTGACACGAGGGTGGTGCAGTCAGTGACTGCATGTCTCTCATGGAGAGAGGATGTATGCTGACGCGCTCACACAATATCTCCCAGAACATGCTATTTTTGCTATTTATAGCTATTTGTACTGCAATATGACTTACCAAACGAACAAGAGAAAAGCATTGACAGCTAGATGCATGCGAGCTCTCCATACGAGCTGGCCGCAATGCGTAAATCACCAGTCACGAGTGACCGCAGGTTCAGTAAACTTGTCGAGCGCGCTACGCAACTCCAACTTTTACAACTAGATAAAATTTCACAGCCTTTATTTATTATTCTATTTACATGAAACTTGCACATTATATGTAGAGTTTACGCCTCTATAAACGCATGTCATTATTCTTATCTACGTAGATTTATTGATTTTATAAATAATGATACACTTCATTTTGTTGCATACGTTTTTGGGAAACTTTTATAAAATCTGTATTATTGCACTAAATGCATCTAGGAAAATAATGTGACATGCAAATCTTTATTATATAGTAAGGTCATAGCTGAGTGTCGTATAAATGATTTTGGTTCACAATTGTGGGCTGTGAAATCAATTGAACATGGTTGAAAAATTCGTCTTTTTTTTGTTTTTGTTTTTTTCTCCGTCTCTATTTAGGCTGAGATGCTGAAACTTGGCCTAGGTGCAGCACCTTTCACATGTATCAGGATAATAAATTATGAATACCCCACAACAATTTTTTAAATCCTGGTACCATGGCCCCCCAGCCATAGATCTAGCCATAATAACCAACTTGGCAGAACTAGGTCCCAGACGAGAGGATTCTGGACTATGCACCAATGCAGTGAGATTCCATCCTGAATTACATTACATATCATCATGCACTCACTTGCAAGATGTACTCACTTGCACAACTTAAGACAGTTGTGAAATTCCATTTTCTCACACTTACCCATAACTTCTCCTTACTGATAACCATACATTCATCTTGTATGGTTAATCGCATGACTTTTGATAACTCATAACTTCTATCATTCATGTAACTCTAGAATGTTTAACATCGATATTCCTTCTGTTATTTCTGCATCGTCTTGCAACATTTTACAATCTTCTACTTTTACCAGACTGTCACTTAATTTAATCCTTTCATCATCTTCCTCTAATGTATCGTTTTGTTACATCACCCACCTGTTATCATCACCTACTTTCTCCATTCCTTGTTTCCTCCCTTGCTTAATCCCTTCCTTCTCTTATGCCAAGGGTATCCCAACATATATTTTGTAGTGTCTGCAGCCTGCAAACTTTGACCAGCTGTCAGACAGGCCCAGTGTAATAAGGAGGCAGGCGGTAGTACAAGTCGCTGTACCCTAGATGTAGTTTGTTCTCAATAATTAGGCGTCAATGATCGTCACTCAATAGCAATACATCAGCAGAAACTATTCGCTAACATATGCCTGACTGCGTATCTTCTACCTCTCATTACTATATTCCTTCCTTCCTTGCAGCATCCGAAGCCTGAGGGAGATGGGAATCCTGGACTATCTGATGATGAGGTCGTTGCCTTATGCTGCCTTCTGCTCGAAGCCTTTCAAATCTTCAGAAGCCGCCAGCTCCCAGGACTCAAGGGCACTGGAACTGGCCGACTTCTATGGTGTCTTCGCTGTCTACGCCGTTGGTGAGGAGGCCAATAAAATAATGTGAAAATCCGGTGGTGTTATAGATCAAAGAGGTAGGAGGAAAGTGATAAATAGTGGTAGTATGACATACACGGGAAGTGTTTAAAAGAAAATATTAATAATGGCAAACTTGGAATTGAAATATACTGACCTGATACCAGATACCAATAGGAGGCTAGAAAATAATTGTAAATATTGAATGAGAGAGAGAGAGAGAGAGAGAGAGAGAGAGAGAGAGAGAGAGAGAGAGAGAGAGAGAGAGAGAGAGAGAGAGAGAGAGAGAGAGAGAGAGAGAGAGACACGATGCGAGAGAGAATAAATAAGAGAAAAAGTATGGGAGAGAAAAATGATGAAAGAGAAAGATATGAGGTTAGAAATGGAGCCGAGTCGGGGCTGGGGCCCCAGAGGGGCCCCAATGGGCCTGACAGCTGAGTGGACAGCGCTTCGGATTCGAAGTCCTGAGGTTCCGGGTTTGATTACCGGTGGAGGCGGAAACAAATGGGCAGAGTTTCTTTCACCCTGATGTTCCTGTTACCTAGCAGTAAATGGGTACCTAGGCGTTAGACAGTTGCTACGGGCTGCTTTCTGGGGCTGTGAAATAATAAGGAGACCGGGCCGCGGGGACGCCAAGCCCCGAAAGAATCTCAAGATACCCTCAAGAGAGTACTTATGAAAGATACAGTTTTGAAAGGCCTATCAATGAAACACAGACTCAGGAGAAAGCGACTAGGATAAAACTTCATAAATTATTTTTTTGTAAAATGAAAATTAAAAAACTAAATATGTTAGCATATATGATTGCACTTTAAAAAATATGAAATTTATTATTGCTTGATTATTTATGTGTTGGCACTGGAGAAGTTCAGCGCCCCAACCATTGCAAGACTGTACATCAGTATATTGAAAAGTTCTTTTTAGAGAATTTCACATATCCGTGAACCAAGCCGTACTAAGTAGCCGTGTCACCGTATCACAACCTCATAATAGAGGCTGAGACATGCGTGTACTTGTGTTGTCCAACTTTTTCCCACCAAATATCTTGTTGCATTTTCCTGCCCACTTGATGCCAGTTATGTAGGAATCCGGGTTGTATGACTTTTACAAGTCAGCGGTGATCTGGTGGTTGAGTCCGCGACTGGCAATGCCTTAGTCACAGGTTTGCGCCCACCTTATGGGCCTAGTGGATTTTCACATCAATATAATACATCTTATCATCCAGAATTCTGGGTCACTTGACATCATTTTATGGGAGAAATCTCCACATTACATCATAATTATTCATTATATAATTGTGGGTGCTTCCTCATACAAGTATAGAATCAAATAAATATCCATAGAAAATACTGCTTCACTTTGCACACACTTTTTATGCTAGGAAAACAGGACTCTCTCTATGTCTAAATAATACTCAAAGTGTATACACAGGCCAAGATTCAACGAGCATTTACGAACACGTCCATCTTTCCTAAATCTTTGGCGGCTTTGTTTACATTTATTAAACAGTTTACCAGCATGGAAATTTTCAAATCGAATGGTATTATTGTTAACAACATCCTCCTAGTGCTTCGGATCTCGTCAATTTTTAAAAATGTTAACAACGCCGCCAACGATTGAGAAAAGAGGTTCAGGGTAGTAAAGTACTTGGATAACTGCTTAATAAATGTGGCCCAAGGTCTCTAAGTACAAATGATTTGTCTCAGAGTTCAGCAAATGTCTTAGCTGATATATCTAGGCCCAGATTCACGAAAGCACTTATGCAAGCACTTACGAACGTGTACATCTTTCCTCAATCTTTGACGGCTTTGGTTACATTTATTAAACAGTTTTCAAGCTTGAAAACTTCATATTCAACTGTTGTTATTGTTATAAACAGCCTCCTGGTACTTCGGAGCTCATTAACTGTTTAATAATTGGAAACACAGCCGCTAAAGATTGAGAAAAGATGAACAGGTTCGTAAGTGCTTGCGTAACTGCTTCGTGAATCTGGCCCCTGGGCTGTGAGAAGACATTATTCACCAAGGACCTTCCGACACGTACGACAACCACCATTTTAGACTTTCCGACACGTACGACCCACCATCTTGGATCTTCCGACACGTACGACAACCACCATCTTGGGCCTTCCGACACATACGACAACCACCATCTTGGGCCTTCCGACACGTACGACAACCACCATCTTGGACCTAGGTCCTGTCGTACGCCCCGTGATACTGTGTGTCCAGCACGCCCCGTGATACTGTGTGTCCAGCAACATACGCCCCGTGATACTGTGTGTCCAGCACGCCCCGTGATACTGTGTGTCCAGCACGCCCCGTGATACTGTGTGTCCAGCACGCCCCGTGATACTGTGTGTCCAGCAACATACGCCCCGTGATACTGTGTGTCCAGCAACATACGCCCCGTGATACTGTGTGTCCAGCAACATACGCCCCGTGATACTGTGTGTCCAGCACGCCCCGTGATACTGTGGGTCCAGCACGCCCCGTGATACTGTGTGTCCAGCACGCCCCGTGATACTGTGTGTCCAGCACGCCCCGTGATACTGTGTGTCCAGCAACATACGCCCCGTGATACTGTGTGTCCAGCAACATACGCCCCGTGATACTATGTTTCCAGCCAGTTTCTGGAAAGCCCCTAAATATGCATCCACAATAATCTAGTTGAAGCAAATATATAAGGAGTCCACTTTTCATTAACAAAAAATTGTCAAGTTATCTATAAGTTACTAAAAATCATGACATACATGACGGGACTACTTGGCTGGGCGGAGAGATTCTAGCGACCCTTAGGCGACCAGCTGTGAGAGCTGAAAAGATTACAGAATTTACTCCTTTGACATTTGTAAGAGAGGCCATATGCAATAACCCATGTTAGTATATGACAGGTTCACCACTGAGGCAAGAGGATATATTTGAGCCTGTTTATTGCAGGTTGAGCACTTAGTACACTAAGCGAAATTTACATTAATATATACTCATTATTAATATGTATTATTTAACCTGAGGTTGATCAGAGTTCATGGGCAAATTACAATATCGTTCAGTCTGCTGCTCTCTGTAATCTGAGTGGTTTGTTGCCCTAAGATTTTTTGTTTGGGTTAGGTAGTGTTTTACTAGAAATAATATTTGTTTCAAATTATAGGGAGAAACTATTAGTAACATGTTCTGTTATATTTACAGGTCTTCTGTTGGCCTCCCTTGCCTTTCTTATTGAGGTGATCAGTGTCAAGATGAAGAAATGATGTCTCGGTGATAGCTCACTGGATTTCAATTTCCACCACACCCACGTTTGTCTTATAAATGCCCACTTCACCATCCCAACAGCTACACCAAGACCATCCTAGCCATTCCAGTCACCACAATCCAACCCGTTCTCGCAAATTTAATAAGTCAATATTGACTTATTAAATATGTGCAAGGGTGACATACTTAACATAATAGTTTCCCTTGAAAAGCTTCATAGAAAACACCGACCTTACCTAACCTACTTAGTATGTTAAGATAAGTATGTTATTGCTTTGTAATTACAATTATTACCTAACCTATACCTATAATAGGTTAAGTAACAATTGTAATTACGAAGCTATAAGATGCTTATTTTAACATACTAAGTAGGTTAGGTAAGGTCGGTGTTTTCTATGAAGCTTTTCAAGGGAAACAATTATGTTTAGTATGTCACCTATGCACGCAACTAATAAGTCAATATTGACTTATTAAATTTGCGAGAACGGGTTGCACAATCACACCCACTCGCCAATCACCAACTATAACACCCGCATGATCATGCTCTTAAAGATGCACGACAGGTTCTCGACAGAAAAGAATTCAGTTGTGTTGAACTAGGGATACTATCATCTTTAGAAAAATCAAAAGCCATGTGCTTTGTAAGCGTGACTCTCAAATGAACTTTACGGTACAAAATTCAGAGCAGGAATGGGTAGCAGAATACTAATATCTATAAATATTTACAGAATACAAGTGGATGAGAAGCAAGCAATTATGCTTTGAATTTTTTTTGGACTCCTTAAAACAAAAATCCAGGCCACTAACAGCCTCTCTAGGAAACAAGATTTTCAAAACAAGTACCGGAACTGCTACCAGAAAAGCCTCGCAGGAGTTAAACAAGATCGAAACCTGTTTCAGAAAAATGTAACGTGGATGACTCTATGCTTCAATCAAGAGTATTTAGCATAATCAGGGATATAACACGCTGAAGCAAAAGACAAAACTTACACTGGAGGCGACTCCAGTCTCGGAGCTCTGAACGAGCTTCTCAAAATCAAGGAATGAAATAAATCGCCCACATCACCTCGAAGCCGAAGCCCGAGTTTCAATGACTCGGCAGACGAATCGATCCCATTACATGCTTTCCAGAAGGATCTATAGATCAACAGTCCAGCAGCAGCTTTCTATTCACTTGCATATTGAATGAGAAAATGATTGAAAAAATCGTACAAACTTCAGACGGAGAGGAGTCACCCTTACCACACATGTCAACTATAATAATATTACGGTGATTAACACGGAATCTAAAACAGCATTTTCAAGATCTAAAGCGCCTTAAGGCATCAAACAATGTAAATTTAGTAGTTACAGTCCTCCTCCACATCCAGAACATTCAGCAACAATGATAAAGTTACAATGCATACAAACTAGCCAGAGAAGGAAACGTAAAATGCCATAGATGCTGCAGACAGAAGAGAGATTAACGACGTACCACGTCCCCTCCATTTTGAATAGAGTGGTTTCGGACACGTCGAAAGTTGAGATAACGATGCGGGAACGTTTGGGGCAACATAGGGTGGCTGGAGGGGACGTGTTGCCAGATGTACGATAAATATAGCAAAAGTAGTGTTCGAGTGAGGTGTGTATTGTTATGTATAGGTCATGAGAACGTAGTAAGTTTTTTTTTTTTTTAGGTGAAATGTAACGTTTTCTGTTGAATTTTTTGGAAACGATACATTTTTTGTTGAAATGAGAGGATGAGATTGGTAGATGGAGAAGTGGGAGGAGAGTGAAGTCTGAAGATGCAGGTGAGTAGGTGAAAGGGTCATAAAGATTGTAAGCTCTGCCCCCAAACTTTTTTGACAGAGAGAGAGAGAGATCATGTTTAGGAGCAGACGTGATGCGGAGAGTGGTAAGAAGAAGAAAGATGGGAGGAGGAGGAGAACAATATAGAATACAGGAAGAATAAGGATTAAATAGGGAAAGAGTAAAGGAAGTAGCAGGAGGAGGGAGGGGGATTAACAGAACCTGAAGGAAGGGCAGCAGCAGGAGCAAGGGAGAGTAAAGGAGGCAAGAGGAGAAGGAGGAAGCAGCAGCAGGAGGGAGCCATAACAAACCTGCAGGAGGCGCAGCAAGAGGAGGAGGAGCAGGGGGGAGAGGGGGGAGAGGGGAGGAGGAGGAGATGGATGTATAATAAAACACAAACGCACACACACACTCACATACACACACACACTCAACCTGAAGGAATAGGTCTACCATGGGATAAGAAGGATTTTAACAGTAAAATAATGTAAACTTAAGTAAGCATCGCGTAGTGGAGCTGCGTAATGAGGTGTATCTCTGACAAGGGCAAATAAATACTGATCGAAAGATTGTCCGCCCGCCGGGTATAGGCGTTTATCAGCCCTCGCCTCGATAAATAGTTAACCGCAGAATGGCCCTTACCTTTGTCTGAGCCAGACGGTCACGCTTGGTGGGTGGGTGGGGGTGGGGGGGGGGGGGGGTGGATAGAGCGAGTCACTTGAGGGGGAATGTATATAATATATATATATACATATATATATATATATATATATATATATATATATATATATATATATATATACAAATATATATACATATATATATACATATATATATATACATATATATATATATATATACATATATATATATATATATATATATATATATATATATATATATATACATATATGTATATATATATATATATATATATATATACATATATTTTTAAATATGACCGAAAAAGTAAGATTAATAATTCTAACACGAACTTTCTCAATGTTTCTTATATTTTTTTTCACTGTTGATGGTAACTGAAAAATCAATTCTCCAAAATTCATTTTTATTTCTAGTCTGACGCGACACTTGAACGCGTTTCGTAAAACTTATTACATTTTCAAAGACTTTAGTTTACACACACACACAACTATAACTGAACAGAGTTTAAACAGCTTCGATTTTTTATACCTGCATTTGGGTGAGGTGATATGTTACAACAGTTTTGGATGAGGTGAAAACAAACTTTCAACACAAGACAGAACACGAAACAATGGGTATAATATTTTGTAAGTTAAAGGGAAGAATGGAAGTAACTGTAAAGGGCCTATTGGCCCATATTTCTTGATGCTTCTATATTGGTGCGGAGTATTGAAGTGGGTAGAATATAGTTGTGCATTAGTTGGCTGTTGATTGCTGGTGTCGACTTCTTAATGTGTAGTGCCTCGCAGATATCTAGCCGCCTGCTATAGCTGTATCTATCGATGATTTCCGTGTTTTTTGTTAAGACTTCTCTGGTGATGGTCTGGTTGTGGGAAGAGATTATATGTTCCTTAATGGACCCCTGATGCTTATGCATCGTTAATCACCTGGAAAGAGATGTTGTTGTCTTGCCTATATACTGAATTCTTTAAGGCTTACAGTCCCCAAGTGGGCATTTGAACGTATAGACGACATTGGTCTCTTTTAAAGCGTTCTGCTTTGTGTCTGGAGAGTTTCTCATGAGTAGGTTGGCCGTTTTCTTGGTTTTATAGTAGATTGTCAATTGTATCTTCTGATTTTCGTCTGTAGGGATAACGTTTCTATTAACAATATCTTTCAGGACCCTCTCCTCCGTTTTATGAGCTGTGGAAAAGAAGTTCCTGTAAAATAGTCTAATAGGGGGTACAGGTGTTGTGTTAGTTGTCTCTTCAGAGGTTGCATGGCGTTTCACCTTCCTTCTTATGATATCTTCATCTAAACCATTGGAGAAACCGTTGTTGAATAGGACCTGCCTTACTCTACAGAGTTCTTCATCGACTTGCTTCCATCCTGAGCTGTGGCTGAGAGCACGGTCGACATAAGCGTTAACAACACTCCTCTTGTACCTGTCTGGCCAGTCACTGTTGGCATTTAGGCACGTTCCTATGTTTGTTTCCTTAGTGTAGACTGCAGTGTGGAAACCTCCGCTCCTTTCCATGACTGTTACATCTAGAAAGGGCAGGTTCCCATCCTTCTCCATCTCGTAAGTGAAATGCAACACAGAATTCTGCTCAAATGCCTCCTTCAGCTCCTGCAGATGTCTGACATCAGGTACCTGTGTAAAAATGTCGTCAACATACCTGCAGTATATGGCCGGTTTCAAGTTCATGTCGATTAAGACCTTTTGTTCGATGGTACCCATGTAGAAGTTCTCAAGAAGGGCTCAAGAAGGGTGCCTCTTTAGTACAAGCTTGGAGTAGTTTCCTTGGAACGTTTTCTGGTATGTCAAGAGGAGTACAGGCCGGATCACGATACACTCTGTCTGCTATCATCCCGATTGTTTCATACACAGGTACGTTGGTAAACAGTGATTCTACGTCCAACGAGGCACTTATCCTTGTGGCCCGTGTTCCCCGCAGTAAGTCAACAAATTCCTTTGGAGACTTCAGGCTGAAGGTGCAATGGACATAAGGAGTCAGCAAGCCATTGAGTCGCCTCGCCAGTCTGTACGTGGGTGTGGGTATCTGGCTGATGATTGGCCAAAGTGGGTTTCCAGGCTTATGTGTCTTGACATTTCCATTCACGTATCCGGGTTTATATTCCCCAATAATCTTTGGCAGGTGGAGTCCGGATTTCTTGGCGTTCACAGTTTCGATCAATTTGTTGACCTTTGCCTTCAATTCGGCTGTAGTGTCCTTTGTTACTCTTTGGAATTTAGTTTGGTCAGAGAGAATGAGGTTCATTTTCGCCAGATATTCGTCTTTTTTAAGAATGACGTATATTGGCGACGTGTCACCTCTTCTGATGACTATCTCCTTCGGCCTTTACTCCTCTTGACATACCAGAAAACATTCTAAGGAAACTACTCCAAGCTTGTACGAAAGAGGCACCCTTCTTGAGCCCGGATGGGCACATGTATAAGCAAGTAGATGGGGTCGCCATGGGTTCTCCCCTAGGTGTCCTGTTTGTGAACTTCTACATAGGTAACATCGAGCAAAAGGTCTTAGTCGACTTGAACTTGAAACCGGCCATATACTGCAGGTATGTTGCCGACATTTTTACACAGGTACCTGATGTCAGACATCTGCAGGAGCTGAAGGAGGCATTTGAGCAGAATTCTGTGTTATATTTCACTTACGAGATGGAGCAGGAAGGGAAGCTGCCCTCTCTAGATGTAACAGTCATGGAAAGAAGCGGAGGTTTCCACACTGCAGTCTACACTAAGGAAACAAACATAGGAATGTGCCTAAATGCCAACAGTGACTGCCCAGACAGGTACAAGAGGAGTGTTGTTAATGCTTATGTCGACCGTGCTCTCAGCCACAGCTCAGGATGGAAGCAAGTCGATGAAGAACTCTATAGGGTAAGGCAGGTCCTAGTCAACAACGGCTTCTCCAATGGTTTTGTTGAAGACATCATAAGAAGGAAGGTGAAATGCCATGCAACCTCTGAAGAGACAACTAACACAACACCTGTACCCCCTATTAGACTATTTTACAGGAACTTCTTTTCCACAGCTCATAAAATGGAGGAAAGGGTCCTGAAAGATATTGTTAATAGAAACGTTATCCCTACAGACAAAAATCAGAAGATACAATTGACGATCTACTATAAAACCAAGAAAACGGCCAACCTACTCATGAGAAACTCTCCAGACACAAAGCAGAACGCTTTAAAAGAGACCAATGTCATCTATGCGTTCAAATGCCCACTTGGGGACTGTAAGCCTTAAAGAATTCAGTATATAGGCAAGACAACAACATCTCTTTTCAGGCGATTAACGATGCATAAGCAACAGGGCTCCATTAAGGAACATATAATCTCTTCCCACAACCAGACCATCACCAGAGAAGTCTTAACAAAAAACACGGAAATCATTGATAGATACAGCGATAGCAGGCGGCTAGATATCTGCGACGCACTACACATTAAGAAGTCGACACCAGCAATCAACAGCCAACTATTGCACAACTATATTCTACCCACTTCAAGACTCTGCACCAATATAGAAGCATCAAGAAATATGGGCCAATAGGCCCTTTACAGTTACTTCCATTCTTCCCTTTAACTTACAAAATATTATACCCATTGTTTCGTGTTCTGTCTTGTGCTGAAAGTTTGTTTTCACCTCATCCAAAACTGTTGTAACATATCACCTCACCCAAATGCAGGTATAAAAAATCGAAGCTGTTTAAACTCTGTTCAGTTATAGTTGTGTGTGTGTGTAAACTAAAGTCTTTGAAAATGTAATAAGTTTTACGAAACGCGTTCAAGTGTCCCGTCAGACTAGAAATTAAAATGAATTTTGGAGAATTGATTTTTCAGTTACTATCAACAGTGAAAACAAATATTAGAAACATTGAGAAAGTTCGTGTTAGAATTATTAATCTTACTTTTTCGGTCATATTTAATAATATATGTCTACAGGAAAGACTGCTACCAAAATATACTAATATATACATATACATATATATACATATATATATATATATATATATATATATATATATATATATATATATATATATATATATATATATATATATATATATATATATATATACATATATATATAAATATATATATATATATATATATATATATATATATATATATATATATATATATATATATATATATATATATATATATATGCGGAAAATCCACAGAGAAATATGAAATGAGGTGAACGTTTCGGCTTTGTTAAAGCCTTTGTCAACACCAGACTGACTGAGTCTGGTCAGTCTGGTGTTGACAAAGGCTTTAACAAAGCCGAAACGTTCACCTCATTTCATATTTCTCTGTGGATTTTCCGCATAAAATGATTAGTGTTTTGTGATCGTCAATTGCATATATATATATATATATATATATATATATATATATATATATATATATATATATATATATATATATATATATATATATATATATATATATGTATACATATACGGGCTACCCGGGAGGGAGGACGAGTGGAGGCGGCTCTGTTGTTTACTGAGCCATTACCTAGGGACATCCTGGCGTCACCGTGCCTAGCCTTCACAGAGTGCTGTGTGAATGTTCTGGGAAGGTGCAGGAGTGGCGGAAGGTGCCCAGAGTGGACCATCTCAACGAAAACGGATAAAAACAGGTGGCTGTGCAGTGTATGGAATACAACAGCAGTGAGGGCCACGCTGGCGCCCTCTAGGCCTCCCACGGCTAAGGTGTGGGGAAGGAGGGGGTGTTGTTGTTCGGTCGGGCGAGGGGGGGGTCACCCATGTGCCACCCAGTGTTTATAGAAATACGTTTGGGAAAGAAAAATGAAAAAAAAATCAGCAATCGTGTTCAGAGCTAATAGAGCTCACAGTGTGTCGGATTACAAGTGTATGATTCGTTCACCATTGTGCAGTGATATACAAGAAAATTATACCAGTGTTTAAGTGTCACCCTGACCCCCCCCTCAAGCTGAGCGAGGCCCGGTCAACCCCCACCTCCTCCCCGCCCGCCGGCCTCGCCGCACCATAGTACCTCCTGCCATCCCACCACCCAGCCCACCCTGCGCCTGGGTGTCTCCCACCCACCCATTCACCGCCCACAAAGTGCTTGTTGCAGGGATGTGCTACCCTCCATGCACCCAGATATGGCACAGGTCACAGCAGGCATTCAGGTTCCTCCCAAAAGGGAGGGAGACACAAGTACTCATACAAGTGGTGAGTGTGAGGGACAGCTAGCCACCCCTTCTGCCACCACCCGTGTCCACCCCTGCCGCCACCACCCCTGTCATCCCTCCACGCCGGCCGCCCGGGGGATGGAGGGGACTCCACCAACTAACCAGGAAACCCTCAGCCAAGAACAGGGTCCTAGGAACAGTGCACCCAGACGTGCAACCAGAGGACCCCGACCCAGAGGAACGTGTCGGGTGTGTGACGAATCTCACAGCCTTAGAAACGATGGAACCCTACGTCAACACAACCACTGTGAGGGTTCATTGACGGTACCTGTAGAGACAGAAGGCCCACAGGTCCCCCCCGGCACCCCCACACATCCCAGCAAACTTCATGTCATCAGATGACCTCCTGGGGGCCATCAAAGCATCCACCACCAGAACTCTTCAACACATTCCTAAAGCAGCGCGCCTATTTGCAGCAGGGAAATATACAGACCTTTTAAGGAAAGTAAATGAACGGTCTGCAAATCTTAATGCCGCGGCAACCATCAAAGCATGGCATAATTTGCTCCTGTTTGGCAATATTTGCTTAGGCGTACCTGCAAGAGGAGGCAAGTCACTAGCCTCATCAGTCACTAGGGCAATAAATAATTTCCCCAGAGCTGACAACTTGATCCTCATCCCTCCTCAACGCAAAAACCGTCGTGGCAGACCCAAGAGTTCCAATGACAATTTCAAACTAGGAACACAAGTGACCAAAAAAATTTAAGAGGGCAACACAGTAGGGGCAATTAGGTTACTTACCAGCGAAGACACAATCGCCCCTAGAAATACCGCTACCGCCAACTCGCTTAGAGAGGAGCACCCTCCTAGAGTACCGTGGGAACCCACTGCTCAGGACACAAATGTCCCAGACATGGGACCTCTATTCCTCCAAGCGTCAGAGGTATACAAAGCCATCATGTCATTTCCGCCAGGCTCGGCAGGGGGATACACTGGAGTAAGACCTCAGCACCTCAAGGAGATGGTAAACCCAGTTCTCGGAGAAGTTGCCGAGACACTATTGTCAGTGGTCACGAAGTTTGTCAACGACTGCCTCTCTGGGTTGATCCCAGATACAATTAAACCCTTTTTCTTTGGAGCATCCCTTTGTGCCCTCAAGAAGAAAGATGGTGGAGTCAGACCCATTGCCGTGGGTAACACACTTCGGCGCCTTGTTGCTAGTGCAGCTGTCATAAAAATTAGCATAGACGCTGCAACGATGCGTCGACCCCATCAACTAGGTTTTGGTGTCCCCCATGGCTGTGAAGCAGCAGCTCATGCAGCACGAGCCTATATCAAGCACCTACCAGATAATAAGGCATTAATTAAATTAGACTTTAAAAATGCCTTCAACCAGGTAAAAAGGGATGTGGTACTGGAAGCAGTTCGAACAAGCTTTCCTTCTCTACTCTCCTTCGTCTCAGCAGGGTACAGTAGGGAATCGACGCTGCTGTTTGGGGAACATTAAGTTGTTTCTGCAGAAGGTGTCCAGCAGGGAGGTTATCTTGAGGTTATCTTGAGATGATTTCGGGGCTTTAGTGTCCCCGCGGCCCGGTCCTCGACCAGGCCTCCACCCCCAGGAAGCAGCCCGTGACAGCTGACTAAGACCCAGGTACCTATTTTACTGCTAGGTAACAGGGGCATAGGGTGAAAGAAACTCTGCCCATTGTTTCTCGCCGGCACTCGGGATCGAACCCGGGACCACAGGATCACAAGTCCAGCGTGCTCCAGCGGGAGACCCACTTGCCCCTTTTCTTTTTTGCATGGCTGTCAAAGAGGTCACAAGCAGGTTGACCAGCGAACTCAACATCTGGTTCCTGGACGATGACACCCTGGCAGAGACACAGGAGTCCCTGCTAGAAGATCTACAGCTGGTGAAATCTAAGGGAGAGGAGTTAGGACTCACCCTAAACCAATTAAAGTGTGAAATCATCATCTAGCCAACCAACCATAGATGCAGTGCGAATCATATTGCCAAGAGCCCAAGTGATGGCTCCCACCGACAGTGTGCTGCTAGGGGCACCTCTGGGCTCGAGCGCCATTGAGGTAGTCCTCGAAGAAAAGCTGAACGACCTGAGGAGGATGGAGGGAAGAATAGGGGCTTTGGACGCCCACGATGCTTTGTACCTTATAACAAGGTGCCTGGCTTTGCCCAGACCGACCTATTTCCTAAGGTGTGCTCCCTCCTTCGATAGCCCAAAATTAACAGGATATGACACACTCCTAAGGTCAATAACCGTGAAAGTGTTAAACCTCTCCCTGCAAGATGACCAATGGGACCAAGGAACGCTCCTAGTTAGACTCAGGGGGAATAGGTATTCGCAAGGCGACACAATTAGCATTGCCGGCAT